>NC_087516.1:83881375-84102616 GCF_963921805.1 Phalacrocorax carbo
CTCCTAGTCCCCCACGGCCTCACGAGTTGGGCTTGAAGGTTCACAGGACCCAAACAAAAACCATCCTTACTTCTGGTGGGTTTTGCAGCTCTTCTCTGAGATCCCAAAAGCTAGTAGCCACTCTGAAAGAGACAAGCCAAGACTTTCCAGGCCACAAAGGCCAGAACTTAATGAAAGCCGTCTCATACCCTTGCGAAAATAACGTAAACCCAAGCCATGCAAGTGTCTGAGAAGAGCTGGAGGAACTAGTTCATAGTTCATGTTTTACTTAGTGCCTTATAGGTAACAGTTAGTTAATAAAATGATAGTTGCTTCAGCCTTTGGAATAGCCTAGAAAATTCCTATTTAGGGAAATTTTTCTTCACAGCTAAATAATACTAACCATAACAGAGACAGCAATGATAACTGAATATAATGTAAAACTATATATGTAGTTCATATTTTATATAACTCGTGGTCCTCTGCATATTGGAAGGTTAAACAGGTAAGAATTACAGGAAGGAGGCTGCCCAAACAGCTGGAATTCGATCTCGTGCATCATGTTTACGAGGTGCTGGTTTGCAGACTCCCCTCGTGTGTGCGCAAGGGCAGCTTGGTCGGGGCAGTGGCATTAAGGGATCTCTGAGAGGGACCGAGGTGGTGAAAGCTGCACAGCGGGCGTGTCAGGGCACTGTCACATGGGGAATGGACTGTCCTTGGGGAAGAAAGGGTTCTCCATGCACTGGTTTCAGCTCTTGCACGTGGTACGGGGTTTACGCAGGTCCTGGCCTGACCGCCTCCTTCCCGGAGGCTGTTAGCACACCCTTCATTCCCCGGGTGTGCTCTGCAGGAGTGTGCAACGCTTACGGTCTGCCCGAATTCAGAGGGATCTGCGCTTGGAATTTAGGATGTGCTATATAAAATAAGGGGAGACTTTTTTTGGCCTCTCAGATTGGGTCCTTAAAAGCAATGGGCATTTTGATTATAGCATCTCTTGGCTTCAGATCCCCGTTTCCAGAGGAGCAGGCCTAATATGACCCCATACCACTCCACTGGGCTAAGTAGGTGAGATGTGGTTTTGTCTGGGAGGCACAACTGTGAAGAACATGTTGGAAAGCCTGAAGTTCCAAATCCTGAGAGGTTTTAAGTAAAGGTTCAGTATATAAAGGAACAGCAACGCAGCAAACAAAAGCTTTGAAACAAGATACTAGAAAGCAATGAACAGTTATGTTCTGCAGTCTTGGGTGAGGCAGGAACGTATGGAAAATATAAGGATGGGGTTGAGTCCAATAGTATATTGGCAGAAAACAGAGAAATTGAGAGACGTTTAGTGTTTTTTCCCTTATGGTGTCAGTAGCAAACGTCAGAGGACACTTGTGCTAGCAGCAGGGATGCTGTTTGGAGGACATTGCAGATGTAGAGTAACTGGAGCGGTTGTATCTCGTGTCAGATCACAAGTTCTTTGTCACAAGAACCATCTTTTTTGAATACCTTTACAGAGCCTCGCCTGAACCCCTAAATACTTCAGGCATAATCGCTACCACCAGAAATAGAATGTAGACAAGTAACCCAGAGGTTGATAGGAGAAATGCAATCTGCAGCAACTACACATGCTTTTAATGTAGTAGCATGATCTGTTTCAGTTTTGGTTCAAGAGAAAATTGTTCTAGCTTGCCAGGAAGCGTGGCAGAAGTGTATCTGTCTTTCCTGGTGCAGCAATCTGTAAGATGATCTGTATCTTCCTGTCTGATGAGACACCTGAGGGGAGGCACCTTGCTTTATATGACTCAGTAAAAAGGTAAATAAAACAAAAAGGAAAGACATTATGTAAGAAGCTAACGTTGTTTCTTTTGCAGCATGGCAGACTGAATTCCTTTCCTTGTCTTTCCGCTTCCTTAAATTTTGCCCTAAATATATTTTAAGGGCTGTTGGTTATTATTTCTGTTGAGGTCATGTTTGAAATAGTGTCTTGATGAAAACATAAACACAGTTAGGTTTTCTTTACAGAAAATGTTTGGGTTTACTTTTATTGGTAAGTAAAAGTATACCAGTAACGATTTCACTGCTGACTTCAGTCAAGACAGCACAGATAATATTTTACTTGGCAGCAACCTCAGAAAAGACTGTCATAGCTTGGCTGAGTTAAAGCTTTATGGACTTATGTATGGACTGCTCTGATACTGTCATACCACCTCGCTCCCAGTGCAATGGCCTCCTTTCCTGAACTGACCTCAACGATTAAGCTTTCTTTGATCTCTGCAGTGTCGGTGGGCTGGCAGTCACACCTGTGTCCTGTTAACCCCGTATACCTTTCTTCTATGGGTTTGCCCAGTTGGGTTCTCAATCTCTTTTTTTTTTTTTTTTTTTTTGGCATTCCCAACTTGCTCTGGCTGTTTTAAACCTCCCACACGATCATTTCACTGAATATGGCTATATTCGCTTAACATGAGAAATAGCAAGTAATCTTTCCTTTGGCTTCTTCCCCAAGTCTTGAGTGGCGTTGTAGTGCTCTCTCATGTTCTCCCAAGCGTTTAGTAGTTCAGAAGTAAGCTGAAGGCAGCAAAACAAGAGCAGTCTTGAGGAAAGAGCTCTTTTCAGTAGCATATTAAAAGCATCCTAGTAGGACACAAGTATGCAAGCCTGACCCAGTGTCAGCGCGCTGTTCGTTTTAAACTGTCTTAGATTATTTTGGAGTCCCACACAGAAGTGTCTTTTGAGCTCATAGAACTTGGGTGAAGAAACTGGGGCTTACTCGGTTTGCTACTTGGTAAGCTGCCTGGGTTCACTGCAGACAGGTTGTGGTGATTGGGCTCCTCATGGTGTAAAGGACCTGGCAGAATTTCTGAGTTGAGATAGTGTGGGCAAGTGCGCAATGCACGTGATACTGTTTAGCTCCTGTCCTGGCCCAGTAAGTGCAGCTCTGGTCTGTGAAAAAGGAGGGAGGTTTTAAGGAGAGACCTGAGTTTTGTCATTTTTAATGGATTGACGGCAAGGTTCTGCAGCACAACGTGCCAGGGCTGGCTTCTGCCTATGAGTCGCCAGGCAAGGCTGAGGCTCTTCTCTAGTTGTGGGATTTGCGAGTTCTGGAGGTAGGTAAAACTTCCAATTTTTGTACTGGTATCTACTTTCAGTTTAACAAACTGTGGCTGCCTTCCAAACTAGCAATGCTGTCGCCACAGAACTGTTACTGAGAGACACAAATTTCAAAGGCAATCTCAGAAGGTGGTTTAAGGTTGTTATTAACATCTGTGGTAGTGTTAAAGCACTGAGAGGCCAGCATAGCGTGAGTCCCGTTGGTTATATGTAATTACGGGAATCTTCTCTCTCAGTGACCGCTTTCTGAAGTGTAGCCCGTAGGGCTGTTTCCATGGCTTTAGGTATTTCAACATCAGTGATGCTGGGTTGTTGTTCCAGAACGTTTTCTGGAACTGACAATATTCGGTGTGGCATGTGTTATGCCAGCATCCCTCTGGAGTCGGGGCAGATGCTGTTGCAGAGAGTACCTCGCTGTAGTTGCCGTTGCACTTCGTAAGCAACTTCTGCACCAGAGAAGTTTGGAGGCTGCTACCTTAATAAAATAACAGTATGGATGCAATGTGTAATGCCTCTGTGGGCACGTAAGCTGAGCCCCAGGAGAGTAGGTTTTTCTGAAACGTTCCTGGTTAGGTTCAGTGTCATCCCTGAGAGCGTATGTGGATCTGATAGGGCACTTTAGCTGTCAGTAATTCGGAAAACTGTTATTGCTGTCTCCCTTTAGCAGTTTATCGAAGCATCTTCACGTGACATTTCTTCATCCAGATTCAAAACTGGGTCTGTCTGGTGAAAGTCTTTATATGATATTCAAAGCACTTATATCACCCCATAGAAAAAGTACCACCTGCGTGAGACAACATCATCAGTTATTCTGGTGCATTGGTAAATACTCAGTTTAAAGTACAAGGAAAACCAAACAGGATATCGGTTCAGATACAGCAAAAATATTTGGTCATACAGTGTTTTGGGTACCTCCCCAAACTACAAACAACCCCTCGATTTAACAGAACATATTCTCAGAGCAGACTCCATGTATTGGAGCAGCTTCAAAAGACCCAGTTGTTTCAGCTGAAATGTTCCGTAAAAAAAAAACAACGTAATTACCTGCAAACAGAAGCAGGAGGTGTTGCGAGTGTCTTACCTAACTTGGTCTTGCAGCAGTTTTTACTAACTGCAAAGGCACTGGGAGGTTACAGCCGGAGCCCGCTGAAACCACTCTGGGAGTAATTCACATGCCTAAAGGTGGGTGTTGAGCGTCTAGTTCCGTGGGGACGCTTCTAGGCTCTGCGGGGAGGCACTGACCCCCTATGTTTAACACCTGAATGGTTCTCTAGGAAATGTTACCTTGATCTCAGTGGGCTCTGGCTTATGCTGTTCTCTTGTAATGAGAAGGAGCGTGTAAAACACAGAAAGGTGTAAAATACCTCATTGAGGAGGCTTTTTTTTCCAGATGTTGTGATTTTATGCTTCCTTCTGTCCAGATTTCCACTGCTTCAGTGGATTTTTTGCAGGGCCTGCTGCTTTCAATAGCAAACCAAACACCGGCAGCTGTGCCATGCTTGCCCAGTTCACACGAGCGATGTAGGGAGCCAAAACCCCATCCCATGTCGTACCCCCTTTGCTCCCATGCCAGGTCTGCTGCAGTTCCAGTTGCTGTCACGTTATGCAAAGTTGAAGCAGATTTTCATGCTGCCTCCACCTTTGCAACTGCATCACACAAACAAATTGCCTTCTCAGTCGTGCAGCAGGAAAGCGAGCGTCGGTCCGTTTAATGACACCTAATTAGGTCTACAGACGCCAAATGACTTGTGTTGCCCTGTTCAGACAGAGATGTGTGGGTAATGAATTATCCATTGTCTCAGGCTCACTAATGCTAACTAGGGCTGGGAGAAGAATGTTCTGCGAGTAATTTACTTGACAAATTTAATCTCTTTTTCTATTCATAGTAGATTTTTGCAAATCTCAGGTTTCCTGCACCCGTTTTGGTTTTTCAAGTTACTCAATGAACTTTTCTTTGTTCCTCCTTCCCTCATCTATTGATTTCACATTCCTCCTCCGCTGATTTTATGCAAATTTCCAGGAAAATTCCCTACTCAATATACTGGAAATTCAAGCTGCGTTGCTTAGCTTAGGTTAGTCAGGTAAGATCTGCAGTAGGTGGTTTGTTTCCTTCTTGCAGGTCTGTCAGTCCTGGTGGAGGCTGAAGCTGTGGCATAATTACAATAGGAAGAAAAACCTTCCATGTGCAGACTGTTTCACCAACATACCGTTGCGTATGCCAGAAAAGCTTATTCAGGAGAGGGAACTGAATTAAATTATGTTGATGTAACGTGCCCGAGACCAGCATAGCAGCCCTGCGAGGGCTTTCAGCGGCATTCCTGGGCTGCTGACAGTATCATTGCTCACTGCTGTAGTTGTGCTCTTGGGCCTTTCAGCATGAGGATGTTTTTGAAGATGTTGAGCCCAGCATATATGTGAGCTCATCGTTTGCCTGATGTGTTACCGATTCGGGACCCTAATCACAACTGAAGACTGTAATTCCATCAGAGCCTGGGCAGCTGCTGAAAGGTTCTTCGGAGCTCAGTAGGGTTGTGGGTTTTCTTGATTGCTTTTTGAACTTAATGCTTTGATCCTAATCTCAGAAGAGCATTTTCAGTGCAGGATGGTCTTAACTTAATTTTGGAAAAGTTTTATTGACTCTTTTGAATACACATATCCTCTAAATCAAGCACGTAGTCAGTGTTGATGAACAAGTACCTCCAGGTCAGATCCGGTGTGCCGTTTTCTCCTTTTGATACACCAAAATACCGATTTCTCTACAGCTGTTCGCCAATGTCTCACACTGAGTTAGAAGAGCACAGAAACTTGGTTACTGGTTTTGACTGTGCAGCGTGGACCTCTCTTCTGCCGAGTCAGGCTAGGGCAGATGAGCACGTTAAATTGCTTCCTGTGCTCTTTGGCTGAAGGCAGAGGCAGAAGACACAAACACGCTCCAGCTTCTGGTCAGTGAGTTTCCCAGCACTCCATACTAAACTGAAGTCAAGGGAAGGAAAAGGTCAGAAGAGCGTTGGGCTGATAGAGATGAGGAACTGAGAGTCTCCAGGAGAGTGCTTCCCCAAGTTTAAAACACCTTTTTTCCATTAGGCTAAATAATTTCATGTTCGAAGTCTAAGTCAGCCAATTTTATTGCTCATTACAACTATGGAGGCTCATTTTAAAAAGTTAATTTAACAGCAAAATCCTAACTCTTTTTTTTTTTTCGATAGCTTCAGTTGATTTCTTTTATTCCTGGCCAAGAGAAATGTTAGCTCTACTAGGAAATACTGACTATATTTTTATCTAGAAAAATATTAAAACTGGGCTTAAAACTGAGTAATGCCATAGTGCGTGTGTGTGCACGCGTTGCATGGGCGTGTATGTTCGTACACGTGTATGTGTACCTAATCAATGTTGCAGGGAATTGCATGTGGTAGATAGAGAAACTGAAAGATGGTCCTCTGTGTGACACTGTAAAAAATGATTCATTTCTCAGGGGAACAGAATGAGGGAAAAGAGGAAAACAATTGCAATAAAAAAGCAAAGCAAGGCCTGAGGTGCTAATAAACTCTAGCCTTTCTGAAACGTGAAGCAGATTCAGCAAGCAACATGCAAAAGAGTGCCTGTGTCACCAAAGCGTGCCAGGCACATCAGCATGGGGAGCCATTTGAATATGTTTCAAGACAGAGTATTGAGGGGAAAAAATACAATGAACAACAAACCAAATTAAAAACAACAACAGGATATGTCCTTTAAATGACTCATCCAGCCTCAGCTGATGCTGAAGTACAGTATGTGCAGAGCCGGTAGGCTTGCACTGAGAGGCATATTTTCCTAACGCACTTTCTTTTCCTAGCCATTGCCTGAAAGCTACAGTCAGTGCTTGGAACATCTGTGTTTATTTTGCATGACAAACTTGTTCCTCTGCTTTGACAAAATGCATGCTGATTTGGGACTTGGGGCTTGCAGTTCTTCCGTAGGGTTGTGCTGAAGCACATGCGGCTGGCCATTGCGCTGGTATATAATACATATTACATGATTTCATTCATATTTAATGACAAGTGTGCTATATTTTTAATCTTTATAGCTTTAATGTGTGCAAGTGGTTTTAATAATTGGTGCTGCAGGATGGTTACTTCCCAGAATTACCCTGCAAAATTGCTGTGTTTTCAGCCTTCAGTTGTTCAGGTTGTAAATTATAAAACTTGGGTAGTAATAAACTTGGCACCCTCTCCTTGCTCTTCGGAGATGCCAACCTGTAACAATAGTAAAAAGATAAGCGCTGGCAAAAATTCCTCCCTGAAGCTTTCATCATCTTGTCTGCACAGCCTGTGCGAGAACAAGACCAGGGGAGTCCAACAGCCGGGCTGGTGGCGGCTGGCCGGGGGCACCAGCACTGCTGCACAGGCCCTGCAGGAGGGAGCGAGCTGCCGACAACTTTCCGCATCAAGAGTGGCCTCGGCCGCGTGGCTGTGTCCCCGTGGCCATTTTATACTGTAGCCCCGGCATGTGCTTCGTGTGTCTATGAGGAGGAAAATAACTCTGAAGCGAAGCAGGGACGGTGGTAAGAAGCTCCTTGAAACCCTGAGCTTCTCGGGGACACCTCTCTGTCTCTTTCCCACGTGGAGCATGGACCCTTCTGCTGGAACAGCGAGAAACAAGGTTGATGTTATTCAAATGCCTCTGTCGGTACCTTGCGATTGCGTGTGTCTGTCTCGGGCCTCTGAAACTGTTCTGGAAATGGCCACTCAAGTTGGCTGGTGCTGAGGTTGTGGCCTCGGCGTTTCGTTTGGAGTCTGTACTCTGGAAGGGCAGATCTGGAAACGTGCACGTCTCATCCCATTCTGCTGGCTGACTTCTTTGAGATCTGGGCTTGGGATGCTGCTCACGGAGCACAGGGCAAACACTTAAAAAAAAGTAAGCAACAGCGGGTGAAGGCGTTCTGAAGGCTTTCTGTTTCGGCTGGTTTTCTTTTGTTTGGCATTTCCCAATTCTCTCATTTCTGGGCATGTCCCCAGCAGGATAATGACATTCGCTTTGCCTCGTCTTCCCCCACAAGCGTTCAGTTAGTGACGGTCGCGTCCCTCCCCTCCTACGCTGCTGTCGCTCCCCAGTTGCCGCCCCACATAGCTGCAAGCCCGAGCGGTGGGTCAGCCTCTTCCAGGGTGGCTTCATGAGCTTGTCTCTTATGTATTGCTTGCAAAGGCATCCAGGATAAAGACAGGGTGTGACTTTCACTCATTATCCTGGATATTTTGGATGTTTTAAGTGACAAAACTAATCAAGAGTGACCTAATAAGAAACAAGCACGCCTGTAAAAAATGTCTCTTTTGGGCTGTAGTTTCTGTGCCATGTAGTAAATCTGCTTTGTCATCAAACAATCAATTCAAAGGCAAGAATTGAAAAAGAAAAAAGAACGACAAAGTGACAGCTACTCAGTTTAATGAGGAGAACCTAAAGGTTAACTGAAACAGCCCTTTTGCTAGCTGGAGGACACAGTGCCCGTAATACATCTGCAACAAAGCACGAATCGGTTTTCTGCCATGAAGAGTGTTTATGCAGGTTTGGTGTTTGCAGACAACACGATGGAAAATGCTTGCTGGGTTTCATGTACAGCTGGGTTATGAAGGTTACTGACCGCTTTAGCGTCAGGGGTTATTAAAATGGATAATAAATGGAGAGAATAAGCCAGTGTTAAAGTTTGCCTGCCAGCATTAAGATTTGCCCTTCTAAGACTCCATAGCTTCCTCTGCTCCAAGTGTGGTAATTCGCAGGAAGAGAAACAGGCCGGTGCTTCTGAAGTACATGGCCTGACGTAATGGAGTTGGGAAGGTTTGGTTAGCCTTCCTGGAAAATCTTTAGGCTGATGTGATAGGGAATAACTATGTCTTTGTTCAGTTAAAAAAGATGAAATAAAAAAACTGTGCTGGTGCGCACATCGATGCATGTATTCAGGGGTGGCAGATGTCACAAGTGCTTAAAAATAAGCCAAATGGCCACAGTGTTCCTGTCCTCGGAAAGCTCGCTCTGTCGCTGGCGTGTTCACAGTACACAGAGGTGTGGTCACAGCAGGCTAGGACGCACGGCAGCCCGTCTTCACAGGGATCCCTCCCTCCTGTCTTGCGAGAGAAGATGACCAGCTGCCTTCCTCTCCTGTCCAGCCGCGGGACTGAAGCACTTCCCTTGGCCAGGGCAGAACAGCGGTGTCAAGGCGCAGACGTGTTACTATGTGGTGGGGTTCCGTATTAACAATTTAATTCAGACCCAAAATACATACCCTGCTGCATCCTTTCTTGTTCGGTGGCGTGTCGGGTGGCATGGCTCAGTCTCTGACAAATGATTCAGACTTGCATAGTGGTCTGGATCAGAGTGGGTTCAAGTTCTGGTACCAAATCCCAGGGAAGCAACTGGAGCCCGTTGCTGTGCCATCTCAAAAGGCCGCCACGTTGAGAAGTTTCCTGGCAGATGTGTGGTGTTTATATACAAAGCCCTTGTGTGCAAAAAGTCTTAGGCATCCAGAGGAACGCTTTAAGGACAATAAACAACAGCGGCTATCCCTGGAGACAGCAGCAGTAAAATGGCCTAAGGTAACAATAGCTCCTTTGATTGTGCATATTGCCTTCAGCCTCCAGCTGCCAGCAATATTCCACTGTCTCTGAAACTCTGTTTACCCTTGGGCAATATTTAGCTGCTGTAGTCCTGTGAGCCCAGTCAGTATATGTAAAAGGCTGTTTAGGGTACCTACGCGAGTTTATTGGAATAGCTGATTATCACCTTCAGTAAGGCTTTGAGTCTTGAGTTTCGGTGTCAAGGACAAGGCAGCGTTCCCAGTCGTACAGGCACAGGCTGCGGTACCGAGTAGGAGTCGGCGGGTGGAGACCAGCTGGGATGACTTCTCCTGCCACAGACATTAGCTTGGCAAAATGCGGCAGTTCGAGGTGGTGATTTCCAGCCCTGGGACCACGGCCCACGTTCTCTTGCCTCATTGTCCCTGAAGGCTTTGTCAGTGGGGCTGTGCAGGTCAGAGGCAGCACCTGAGCAGAAGCGCTCCAAGATGAGGCGTAGGTTGTTCCACGGCCTCGTCTGCAGGCACCTCTGTGCCTCTGCTCTGCAGAGAGCCCAGGGGAACGGAGGGCGGCAGCGGATGAGTTGGGGATATTTGTTTGGTGCCGTCTTGGAATAGACTGGATTGAATGGGAGGAGAGCAAGTGTGTTTTCTTCTGGTTTTTGAGGTTTGACTTGGCTCTGCTGTGGAAGGAAAACGAAAGCACTCCTGCTTTGTTTTCTGTGACTGATGTTTCATTTCATCCTTCCTTTTGAAAGGACTGTTTTCAGATCCAGAGGCTGGGGTTTTCAGTTTAGCACACTCTCGCTTTCCCTGTCTTCTCCACATGCCCACCTCTACTTAGAGATGGTTAGAAAATAGTGGGCTACAGAACCAATCCCACCAACATCCTTCTTCGTCAGGAAGATCCCACAAACACTGGATTAAAATTGAATTTCTTATAATCGAAGTTATACCAACCGACTCTTTTTCAGAACACCACCACAAACAAACCTTGGTTTACAAGGACTAAGTTTATTTGTCACATGATTTTGACCGGGGATAAACTTTGTGCCATTGTTAATGACATTTTTAAGCCTTATATTCAAACAGTTAGGTATTAATAACTGTAGCAAGACTTAGAGGCAATTCATTACAGCAAAATTACATGATGTTGAAAAGACTTTCCTTCACCAGAAATACTGAAGACAGATAAGGTTCTTAACAAAAAGGTGTATCTCTAACTCTCCAGCTAATACTTGGTGCAAATAATATTCAATAATATTAATTCTCATGAGCTTTTAGAGGCCAACATACACTTTTCATCACTTGCTATGTGTGTGGTGATTGTCAGCCTCAATGCCCATGCGACTATGGCCGTTTGCTCGCTGGATAAACGTAAAGCTTATAAACAAGAATATTGTTCTCTTTGAAGTAAATCCTGACATCGGAAGGAGAGGAAAGAAACCACTGTAAGGAGAAAGCTGTAATGGGTGCCTGGAGCCTCTTGCTTATCCCAGGCAACAGTATTATAACTAGACCTGGGTGTCCCAGTTCTAGTAAGACCTGGGTTCCTCCTGGGGGAAAGAGGAAAAAAATAATAATGCGTTTGCTATTATGAAGTCTCTTAACTTTTAACTGCTGTGAAGTAACTGGTTTTCCAGGTGGCCGTGCAATAGTATTTAAAGGGTACCTGTCCATTAGCTTTCTCAGTTAAGCCTGCTTATGGGTGCAACTAAAAGCTTTTGGGGAACCTTTATTATTTGACCAAGTCCTTCAGTAAATGTTTAACTCGAGTATCAGTGTGGCTCGGACATATGTTGAAGTGTTTGGTAGAACGTGAGCGTTAATTAATTGCTTGAAAGCCAGGCACCGGTCATAACATGTCCGGTTATTTATTAGTTGTATTAGCATGGTGCCTGGGGCTGCTGAGAGCAGGCACCCTGCACATCCGCAGAGGTGGATGGGCTTGCTTTTCAAGGACTTGCGTCCTGCAAAAACGTGGTGTAAGGGATGGAGAGATAGTGGCAAAAGGAGGGAGGCTACTGGAATTGTGAGAAGCGAGTTTTTGTGCTGCCCACCGTGGCTCAAAATTTATTATTCTAATTAGTACAAAAGGTTAAAGTGCAGTATTATTCCTCACAGAATGGCAAGCTTGTGATCATGACGTGTTTGAGCATCTTACTGGGGCTTGGGTCAACCGTGCGCATTTATTTTGCAGGGCTGTTGCGAGAGCGCCTTGTGCTCCAGCTGTCTGCCCCGCGTTGGAAGCTGCAGTATAGCTCTATCTCCAGTGACCACCCAGCTGTGTACAGTCGTGAGGCACAATAAGAGGTGAAGGCTGTAAGGTAAGAGATATTGAAATCTTACTTACCAAGGAGCCTTGTGTCAGGTGAAAGGGTAATTATTAAAAACCACACTGATCTGAATAAAGTACTGCAAACGCATGCGTATATTGGGATTCCAAATGGCATTCTATGAAACCCACGTTGTCCCGATGGCCGGACCATGCATGCAATACTGTGCTGAGCAGCATTCGACTGAGGAAATCAAGGTAAGAGAAGGAGATTGGGAAAAAAAAAAAAAAAAGCAGCTTTTTTCCTGCCCTGTGTGCTTTTGATGTTCTGTTTCCTTCTGGATACTCTGGTTTTCGTTTTACTTTGTGCCTGTTGCCAGTTATGCAGAGCACCAATTCATTGTGAATCTTAATATGTCTTAATATGTGTAACTTCTGAACGAAGCTGTCCGATTTGTTTTCTGTTAAGATATTTGTGGGCAAAAGGCTTATTTCAGGTACGTGGTCAAAACCACGTAACTGTACAGAGGCCTTAAGCAGGGTTGAATCAGCACGCTTTCTCTGGAACACGTTCACAGGGTGCTTGGATGGGTAGGGTGTGCCTGCACTAGTGCAGTGCTGGGAGCCCCGCTGTGCCACACGCTGTGCTCAGACTGCCACTGCTTACACTGAATGCTTTGAGGGAGTTTTCATCACCAATTAGTCATCCTGTCTGCTATAAATAAGATTATCACCGTTTTTTATTGAAGTATAAAATCCTAATGTGGTTGTGTTTGAGGAGAGAGAGCAGGTTCAATAGTCCTCATTTTCCAGCGTTCAAGTGTTCACTTTACAAACAATCTGTTCCATGTTTGCAAAATAAGTGTAATAATCCTGATAAAGAGCCCCGCCACTGTAGTTTGCCTCGCTCCCCTGGGACAAGTGGCAATGCCCATTTTAACCAGTACCAAGTGCTTCTGGAACTGGGGGTATTTGCTTTTGCATTCCTGTCACTGCTGAACTTGAGAGGAATTGGTTACGGGCATGGTCCTGTTTCTGGGGAGAGGGAGATGAGAGGAAGGGAGGAGGTTTGCACGAAAACATACGCCAGGAACCAGCAGAAGCACAGAGCCTCATGGCTTTTCACAGGGATCAGGAAGGCATCGAGTTCTTCCCTTTCAACAAGACTACCCTCTGCTGTGAGGAATAGAGCATCCCTGCGATACGGGAGCAGCTTTGAGCCCGCACCCTGATCCACTGTTAGAATTTCCAAAAATCTTGCGGGGGTATGGTGTCTAGAAAATGACATATTTTAAAATGTCTCTTTGGAAAGACCTGTTGCTGTTACAGAGTTGCTAATTTCTAAATGGTCCCGAGAAACACAGGGTTATCGTACAGGTAAGGACTTAAACTGGTCCAACAATGGGCAAAGGGCAGGCATAGGGATAGAGGTACAACCTGAGGACAGGCTGTTAAAAAGCATCAATAAGAAACAAGGGCTACGTGCACCCAAGCAACAGCAACTCTTGTTACTGAGATTTGAGAGCTGTGCTGCACCAGGCGTGGGGGGAGTCACTGCTGTTGACAGGGCTTGCCTGTGCCCTGGGCGCGCTGGCCAGGCTGTGTCGCTGGCAGGAGATGCAGCCTGTCAGCATGCTGCTGTATCTTTGTCCTCCAAAGGAAGAGCAGGGCGGGTGCTGCAGGCAGACCAGGCTCCACAGGAATCTGGTTCTTGGGCTGAGCTGCCCCTCCTGCTAACGAGGCAAGAGCCATGCCTGTAAAAGGGATTTTCTCTAAAGGAGAAGCTGCCCAGCAGGTGAAGAGCCAAGAGGTGTGGGTTTCGCACAGTGCACAAAAATGCTGCCCCTTTTGGGGAACCTCAGAAGGTGTAGACTCTCCAGCTCTGGCTGCCTTGCCGGCAACTCTGGGAGCAGCACTGGGTGTTGGTGCACCGTCGCTGCAGGGAGCCTGCCTGTGCCTCGAAGAGCCCTGAGGCAGGAGCTGGGAACAGGCGCGTACGGGGTTGTGGAGAACGAATAGCTTGTGGCACGCTCTTCTTGAACTGCAAGCCTGGTTTGAAATAGTGGAGCATGAAATGGGAAGTCAGGCGACAAAGGGGGTTCAGCTGGCCCTCCCCGGAGCCGCGAGCGGTCTGGGCTGGAGGGCAGCACCAGGAGGTGGGCTGGTCGGGCACCGACTGTGTTCAGAGCCTTTTGGTAAACAGGTCTCCTAGTGAAAAAACTGTCATGGGGCCAAAGGCACGGAGTCCTTCCATGTTTTTAGGCTGGCATGTGCTACATAAAAAACAGCATCGTTTCTTATTTCCTCTTTACAAAAGCATAAAGCATAATTATAAAGGTATAATTGTATGTGATGCCAGCCCCTCATAAAGGGGGCTTTTATCAACTCGCCACCAAATTCCGGTGTGAGGTGAATCTCACATCAAATATTAGGACACCACAGAGCATCATGCCTAGAAAGAATGTTTCTCCTCTGATAGAATGGAAATTAGTTAATAGTTTCCAGTGAACAAAAATGTAATGAAGCATTGTTTTAGCAGGAAGGAGCCACTGGCGATGCCACCACCTCTTTGACAGCTCTTTTTCCAATCACCATTGCTTTATCAAGAAATGTAAAGTTGTATGTTTTTATTGATATTTTAAGAATAAATTCTTACAACATCATATCTATAAAAGGTTCATCACAGACCAAATACCACTCTAACCTTTTAAGCTTCTACAGTAAAAACTGTCGTCTTTATTTATATAAGTTTGGGAAAGATACAAATGTAATCATAACCCCCAAGGCAAAATTTTATGGCAGTTTTCAGAACTCCTCTCTATAAAAACTACTCAAAGCTACAAACATAAAAGGTTCCAATAAAATTTGCTTTAGATCCTAGTCATAAAACATGAATTTCTTTCCCGGGTCCTGCAGCTACAGGTGTCCAATTGCCGGAGCTGTTTGCTGCAAGCCCGGGCCAGCAGTGTTGGCTTCCTCGTCAGATGGCGGCTGTCTCGGGCAGGGCAGGGCCGGACTGCCACGGCTTTTCTCGCTCCTTGGCGAATCCTCACTGTCAGCACCCAACCTGCAGCAGGGCTCATGTCAGTAAAGCGGTTTGGGATGCCAAGGAGAGGGTGGCGGAAGAAAAAACTGTTGGGACATCAGTTAGGGGTTAGCCTTTTCAGGCACACATGAGCTGAGGAATTCTTCAGATGCTGACAACCTCTCCTTGCCTAGGGCAGAAATACTAGGCTTTTATTTTCTTAAGGAGCAGGAGTGCTCTTGAATCTGATGCATGTATCTTAGGACATCTGTCATCCCAGTGGTTGTGCATAGGGCGCTTCTTGTAATTGTTTCTCCTGCTTTAGGTCTTTTCTTTAGCAAGGGAGAGATAAGCATCTCAGGAGAAACGTGGTGTTTCTTGCTTTGCCCTGTGGGGAAACTAGCGATATCAGGACCCTGCTTACTTCCATGAATGCCTTTAGCCTGTTCTTCAAATCAGATGTCCTGGGCTCTGTGTATTTGCTAGCTTCAGGTCTATGAGGAGGTAGGTACCGCGCCCCAGAGCTTTAAATAAGCTCATCGAAACACGCTTCCAGAAATACTTTGGTAATGTGGCAATGACTTGCCGTGTGTGGCTGCTGGCGAGCGCACAGGACGCTCAGTTAGACCATGGCTGGACAAATCATCCATCTGTCCTCGAAGTTTTGTCTTACTTTTCTGACTAAGCCGACATTTTTGGTCTGATAATGAAAAAATCTTTGGGTATGAAAAGAGCTGTGTTCTAACAGTAGTTTCTGGGTGAAGCAAAATATTCTGGATTGCTTCTCTCTGTTTACTTTGCTCTTTAAAGCATTGGTGATTTGCACTCACTTGAAAGATTGGCAGCACTTTCAGTTTTATTTTGGTGAAATACAAACGCATGCATTAGATGTTACTTTAATTAAAGATTCCTTACTGTATAAGCTGCTTAGGTGCATGTTAAGTGTTAGCATCAGGTAGAAAAATATTTAGGTTTCAGTTGAGAAAATACATACATACGTGCATGCAGTGAACTTGTGCTGGGTCGGAGGGAGGCAGGCTGTCCGTGTTCTTGAAATGAAGCGCAGGAATAAATCTCTGCAGACTGGGGCTTTAGCGGATTCCTGGCAACTAAAGGCTCACGCTTTATCAGCCTAGATTAATTTGCTTTTACCATCCAGGGTGGATTTAACCCTGATAACTCGCTCTGGATGGTATCTGACGGAAGACCTGGGCTTTTTCTTTCTGACTGCAATTAGAAGAAAAGGATACATAGGAACAAAGCCTGCTCTTCGTCAGAATGAAAGTATAGGCGGTTCACAAATTGTGTTTTGTGAAATAAAGAAAATCACAGGCTGCTTCCTTTGAGACACGCACCTCAAAGCTTTCCTGAAAGTTCCTTGTAAGTAAGAACAACTTACTTCTGTAAAAGCACAGTTTTAAACTATTTTTTCTACTGTGAAAGTGCTAGGGCATTGTTTCCTAAAGCCAATTCCTCCAGTCACTGCAGGAGGCTGGAAGTTGCCCACACTGCCTTCGGCTGGTGGCCTGCGTCTCGCTTTTGCAGGGCTTCACCTTGCTTCTCTTCCTCAGGCACCCGCCGGGTGGTCCGGCTACTCTAGCTGCGAAAAATCAAGCAGTTGATGGTCTCAGCTAATGGTCTCTGTGAAGGTGGTGGAGGAACGCTAGTATTACCTGGTCTCCCTAGCATGGTAAGTCCACAGCCCACATAGGTTGAAAAGCTTCCCTGTGCACAGGTGCTTTCTGAGGGCCTTTTCCTCCTACCTTAATATGCCCATTACAGGCGCTGAGCAGCGTGTCGGGGTGTTCCTTTTCTCAGTGTGCTGTTGCATCTGTCCTGGGCAAGTGCAGGGGGCAGCCAGGGAAACTGGGGAGGCCATTAGTTGCAAAACACATGTATAAAAAAAGATACGATTCACTAAGGGTTTTTTCCGTTTATCTTAAATTAGATTTTAATTACAACTCTCCCTCCCCATTTGTGTCTTTTGTAAGAAATTAGTTCTCAGACTATTAACAAGCCAGCTGTTAGTACTTCTTTAGTATTTCCCTGTCTTGTGCTCCATTAGACAGGGCTGTATGCTTAGTATGTGCTCCGTTTGTTAACTAAGAGTTACCTGTGCTTTATGGGTATTGTGTAACAACGGAGCTTCTCCCAAGTGCTTATCATCAGCTATCATTTATTTGTAAGGCTGCTCTGTCTTTTCTGTGTCCCACTTAAAAAGCTATGTTTAAGAGCAAACTTTTGGGGTGTTCATGAAAAACATTCAGTGAAACCGGTTGCTCCAAACACATTTAAAGGACCAAGGTGCCCAGGGGCCACGAAAGAGGGTTGCTATTGAGACAGCCTGATGTGTTGCTCCTCTTTGGGGCCACACTGGTATGTTTGTGAGACTGGAAATGTCTCAAGGACATTGTTGGAATGGCTGCACAATTGGGCAGGTCCCTGGTTTCAAGAGGGTGCTTTTTGTTGGCTAGAAGGCTGATTTCCCTGGCTACACAGGCAAAACTGTATGCCTTCCTTCTTCCTGACAGCACTAAGGGAGCCTGAAGCACAAGAATATCCCCAGAGTCCTAAATGGCCTTCAACAGACATGTCCTAATGAAGCCAAGTTAAAAATCTGTAATAAATTAATGAGAATGTTCCTTTTAGTGGCAATCATCCATACACTCCCTCTTATGGCACCTTTTAATTATTGTTACTAATGATAGAGTTTTTGGGTCACTGCTTTCAGAAAGAAGCAAACCAGAAAACTTCTTTCTTCTAGAAACAAGCATTCTTCAGCTTCTGCGGTACACAGGCTCCAGGGGTGATAGGAAAGATAAAAATGGTGTTTC
The DNA here is from genome assembly GCF_963921805.1 of Phalacrocorax carbo. Classification (NCBI taxonomy): domain Eukaryota; kingdom Metazoa; phylum Chordata; class Aves; order Suliformes; family Phalacrocoracidae; genus Phalacrocorax; species Phalacrocorax carbo. The sequence goes on from NC_087516.1 coordinate 83,899,123, forward strand.
TGGCAGGTGTCGTTTTGGGAATGTGGTACTGCTGTTGACTTTCTGTATTTTGTTGATAAATGAAGCAGTTCATTCTCTGCGCCTTTGTATCCATTACCTTTCACCAGCTCTAAATGCACTTCATTTTCTCAGTTTTGGCACAGGATCAGAGGGTGTCTCTCAGCCTCTGATCTAAATAAAATAATAATGATTTTAGGCGGTGCTGTTTGCATTATTCATTGCTTTTGGCAAAACAAATGTTGATCTTATAACATGGCTATTAATATTTTGATAGGGTAATGAAGCCACCTGGATTTAGAGCAGAGACAGGCTTCTTGATGACATGATCTGTTAGCTTAGAGGCCCATATGAGGAAAACCCAGCAATGGCAAGCAAATTCACCACAGTGTTCCCATACTCAAAGGTGAAGTCTAACACGATTTTTAGCATCCTCTGCTCTCTGTTCAGCTGCTGCTCACAAGAGAGCGCTGCAAATTCTCAACCCTAGATGCTCTTTGGAAGAAACAGGGCTCAATTGTTTTGGTCTTCTCTTGTGAAAATAAGTATCTTCCTAGCGGAGCGTGAGGTAGAAAACTCCCTTAGGCATTAATCCTTAGGAGATCAGAAAAAGGAAGAACGAAGGTTTTTGCAGTCTCTTCTGCACTTGTACTTAGTGGCAGTTCCCACGTGAGGCTTTTCTCAAGCTATTGATTGCCCGAACTATCCGTATCTCTGGCTTACATGGTGCTGTCAGGCACCTATTGTGAAGGCTTGACAGCATCATCAATATTAGTATTAGAGCTACTTTTCCAGCTTACGAGGACAAGATGTGTGTGATTGATACAGAGGCAGGTGAAAAATTGTGCAAGGTCACAGCAGGCTTTTTTTCTGGGCTTTCACAGAAGCCGTGTCTGCTTCCCTGTCTCCTCAACGCAGAGAAAGGAATTCATCAGTGCTGCTTCTAAGTCAGTTGGCAAGATGAGTAAGCAACACACCACGCTGGCTCTGCCTGACAGATGAGTCTCGGTCCAAACAGCGCTTTCAGACAGTGCTTCCACGGGCTCTGAGGCTGTTGCTCCAGCTTTTGCCCTCTGGACACAACCGGTGGGCAAAATGTCCTCCCATGGATCCACAAATCCATGGCACAGACTAGTCAGCCCTGGAGAGAGAAAGGAAGGGAGAAACGTACTGATAAGCCCGTATGTCTGATGGAGCTGCCTCCGTGTTAGAGCTGTAATGTGCTTAGAGATGCAAGACCTCAAATGCAGATCTGCAGTGGTTGATGCTGTATCAAGACGGAGGTGCAGATCACCTGTTTAAAGGCACATCTGTGTAGATAATGTGCACATGTTCTGTGAAGTGGAATAGTATGACAAAACATAGCACGCACACAGGACGCTGCAGAATTTGGGTTGTGTTTTGACTGTCGTCTGATTTCCAGTTTCATTTTCCTTTGCTGCTGCTACTTGTGTCTTTGGAAGCAGAAGATGGTTCTTCCCACAGATGTCTCCGACCGGTACCTGGAATGCACTTGCCACTGGATGAGCTCATGCACCTCACACAGATATTCATACCACCCTAAGAGCTTTGCTAGAGCCTGAGAAAATCAGCTGCAGAAAATCACTGCAGCGGCGCTGCTCTTGCTGCTCGTGGCGCCGTGGGCCGGGTGAGGGCCTACAGACAGTCCAGCCCCCGTAAGCAGCAGTGCGCGATTGTGTTGCAGCAGGAATGGGGTTAGCAACCATATTGCGGCTCCCAGTGTCTCTATGGCTTCCTCATTGCTCCAGCAGGGAAATAATCTGCACCAGACTTGTTTTCTGGCACCGACTGCCTTCCCTCTGTGCCAGCTCCAATGTGTAGGCTGGCACATTTCAGAAGTGGGGGGGCGGGGGAAGGAGTGGAAACAGAGTCCTGGCTCCGTCGCCTCCTGTCCTGACCTGCCATGCCCCTTGGCTGTCCCCAGAGCCATGGGAGCCTCTCTTTGTGGTGAGGCAAATCAGCTGTTAGCATCACTGGGCAGCACGAGCCCCCAAGGAAGGGTGGGGACCTTATGGCTGTCCCTTTCCTTACTCCAGGGAAGCCGGGGGGCTCTGGAGCAGGTGGCACTTGGGACAGGGTGCAGCACTTTAAATTCAGGGCAGCCTTGCTGCCTCCTCTTTCCTCGCCCCGGTTTGCCACACCAGCTACTGCAGATGTTGCAGGGAGGGGAGTGCCCTGATGCCATGCAGCTCATGGACTTTCTGAACTGCAGCTTGTAATGTTTAGAAAACAAATTTATAGCTGCCCTCCCAAATCTGGAGAAATGTTACAGGCCTGAAACCCAAGGCAGAGCCTCCCACCTCTCCCCAAATGCAGGCACTTGTCTCCAGCTGCCTGCTGGGCCTGCTGTGAACCAGCCTTCCCATGCACAGAGTACCTCGGCTATTACTACAAAAAGAGTGCATGGAATAAATCAGTGGTGGCTGAGCTTGAAAAAAACACCCACCCCAAAAAGTAGCTTTTTTCCCATCTCTTCTGCTTTCCTCTTCGCCGTTACTTTACTGACTCATAGCAGCGTCTCAACAAAATATCGAGCGCAAGACATCCACTTTTCCTTTTTGCTCACTCTATTTCCTCATGTTCTTCCGTTACTGGTGATGCTTGGTTTAAAGCCAAAATACTTCTGTTCTGCTGAAGGTGGTTCCTACTAGAAGCGGGAAGTTGGTTCTGCTGAACTGTTGTTGAAATACCACCCCACAAGCAGTTCCATTTAGGAAGAGCCAGTTTTTGTGTAAGTTAGAATTGAGCTGCTTTCTTCACAAGCCTGGGCATCCATCTAGTGAGTGGAGATGTAGCAGAAATGCATGTAAATGCCAGAGCGAGCGCTGCCATGTTAAGCCTTGGAACTTGACATGTAAGTTAAATTCTGCGTTCATTTTGCTTTAAAGGTTGGCTTCGTGCTGTTCCATATGTGAAACAAGAATTTGCCTTGAGCTGCTTTTTTAGTAGCTCTTTAAAATGAAAATCTTGCAGAGGCGAAGCTGGAAGGCAGGATCTGCATGTGGTAATGAGACTGCTATACATGTCCTGTAGCAGGACACTGAGCTTGTTGAAAATGACCTTTTTCAAAATACTTTCATCAGGCTTTTTTATGCTCCCATTCTTTCAAAATATGCTCCAATTCACACACAGCACAGGGCAGTCAATGGCTGACAGGACAGTATTAACACGTGAAGTCCCCGCTGGGGTTAATGTCACGTGGCCACCACCAGAACTAAGCTATCTACCCACAAGAGAGATGGTAGGATTATGCGTTATCTTTCTTATTAACAATGGGACCTTCTACCTGGAGATTAAAGAACAAAAGCCTGGGAAGACAGTTAATTATAGCTTAAGCTTCACAAGCAGAGTTAATGAATTTTAACGTGCCTCAATTAATAACTAATTGGGTTTTGTGCCTCAGCTGTGAATGGAAGTGTAGGGGTGTCCAGGAAAAAAAATGGGTCTAAAGATGAGCTGTTTTAATTTAAATAGCGTAGGATCTTTCTACAGTGGAAATGGTACCCTGGTGTTACTCTACATTTTTAATGTGAAGGGAAAATTGAACTGGAGGTTGCTCACAAGAGGAAACAAATGGTAGCGTTACAGTACCAACAACACACGACGTTATTTTGTCACCTGTAGTATATGGGTTGGAACGCCCCTAACTGAGGCGGATATGTAAGGCTGCAACTTAACTCTGTCCCGTATGGAGCCATCTTGCCGTCAACTGCTCCCACATTTGACATCGTCCACGTACAGCAGCGGTGAACCTACTGCAGGGATGAGAGCGGGAGCCCTTGTGTAAGCCCACCCTCAGAGCCGGTGGAGAAAGCCCGCTGGGATGTCGGGAGCATGCTGGTTCGGGGCTGACCCCCAGCTCACACCGGGGTGCAGAGCCGCATCCGCACGCATCTGGCAGAATCCCAGGGTGGGGACAGTGATGGTGGCCGATTTTTGAGCGTTCTTGAGCTGACTCGGCGCTGAGGTCCAGTGAGTTTAAGCAGGTGCCAGGAAACCTTCTGATGAATCTGGCCCAATGGGAGTGTTAGTTAAAAACTAATGGGAGGTGATGGCCCGGCAGTATGCTAGAGAATGTGTTAAAGCTTTAACTTTTCATTTAGGGTTTTTGACAAGACACTGCAGATTATAAATAATGGATGAATTCCCAAAGTACGTCTGCACTTCCTGGCTAACTTCCCACATGGGTGAGCTGTGAGTTTTCTCCTTAATTATTTGTAGGAGAACCTCTGCATATTGCTCTTTAAGCATATAATTATCCTTGATCATTTGGGATGAATTATGTGTCCTAACTACTGTATGGACTTGGTCCTAATGTAGGACATACAGTCAAGCAGATAAAAAAAGATGTGAAGGACGTAGAACAGTGAAGCGTGAGGAGAAGCCTCAGCTGCCTTCGTTTGAGGATGGGGGTTGGTTGGGAACGGTTTAAAAGCCACTGTCCTCTGGATCCTGCAAGCACTGAGTCATGTGAGCTGCTCCTAAGCAGCAGTTACTCTTGTAATTATTTTTTTTTAACGTGATTGAGCCCCAAATGTGTTATAGTGGCTTTTTAAAAATCAAGTACATGTAGGTCTAGGAAGGAGAGCCTCTGTCCCCTATGGTGTCGGGTCACTAAGCAACAGCAGTGGGGCTAGGGTTTATTCTCTGCCATCTCCTGTATCTCCAAGTGCTTACCCTGTCAGTGACTGTGTAGTTTCTATGGCTTCCCTTCCTTAAGTTTTCTTTGCAGAAAGCAGACAGCCTGCTCCTGCTTTCTTGCCATACCAGCGTTTCTCATCATACCAGCTGTAAGCGATGCCTCTGTAATATTAGCAATGATTTTGTTGTCAGAAAAAGGGCAGTGCCTAGTGACACCTGGGCGATGCGGTGCTGCTGGTGGTGTCTGGTCCCATAGCTCTGTGCTATCCCAGGTGGATTCTGTGCTCTGGCTGCCTGCCTAGATGCTGATCCTGCATGTTGAGGAAAGGTTTGTTCAGGCTCTGCTGAAATCCATCCCGGACACATACCTTAGTGATTCCACGCATCTTGTATGAAACATTGGACAAGTAGGGGTATACAAAGAATAAAAATGTGATCGGTAGAAATAAAGGGCCTGATTTGATAGCTTTTAATCATACCCTTATTACAACAGTCAGGTGCTTCGGTAGCTTATGAGAAGACCTCTGTATGCAGCTTTGACATTACTCCTACCCAATCCTTGTTGTTGATTTGAGCAGGATGAAGCCCCGACAGTAAGCACTGGAGCGCCATTACTGTTGATTGGGCAACGGACTCACACCAAAATACTCCATCTCTGAGTTCCAGGTGTCAGAGAATTTAGGTAGAAAGAAATGACACGTGGCATATATTTTTTTTATACTCTAGGATGGATTGTGCCTGGTAGTGCTATTGGTCTAATGAGATACTTTATGACTGTTTCTGCTGAAAGAGGATTGGTTTTAAGCCCACAGTTAAGAGAATGTCCGGTGTTTTGCTATGGTTAGCATGTAATTTAGGCTGTGGTGGGATAAAAAAATACCAGAGGTAAAGATCGCAAAGGTCATACTGCGTTTGTAGTCGTTAAAAAGAGCATTAGATCCTAGAGAGTACAAAAGTAGAGGATTATTCTGCATTTCAAACAGTAGAAAACTGTCATCTTTTGAATTTGGTGCTCTGAGTGTGAGGGAAGAAAAGAAAATATATATGCTGTTCTCCTCCTTCAGTGCCATTTCTAAAGAATATTTATCAGCAACTTCAGCCACCAGGTAGGAGAACACACAGAAGCCAAAGTGCAGCTTTAGTTTGTTTTGTTTTACTCTTACTTTTTGTTGTATTTGAATACTGAGAGACAGACCGTGGCAATAATGAGGAAAAGAAAAGAAATCATTAATTTCTTAAATGCAGCATTGTCACGCACTGATCCTCCAACGACAACTATTTACACAGGGCTTCTCATCATGCCCTTCACAACTGCTGTACAATAAATAATAAAAGATTAAAACCTTAAACCTGGAAAACTTAGGAAAAAAATATTAGAAAATTTTATTTCAGATTATAAAAATCCTTGAATGATTTACTTTAAGGGACAATTTCATTGCTGCCATGTGCAGGAACTAATGATCACACAGGGCTCCGGATTGGTGAGAAGGTTGCTTGGGAAACATAGTCATAGGTAGGTGATAAAGTCATCCTTTCTCCATCACTGCCTTACTGTCACCAGGATAGCTTTTACCATTTGTTACAAGAAAATGATAGTCCATGTACATATTTATATCTGGATGGCAATAACATTGGCAAAATAACATTCACTGAGCGATCCATGTTGTTTTAAGGCGCCCAGCTTGCTTCCCAGTCCCAGCCACCCTCATCCTCCATGCGTTGGGGTTTAAATTAGAGTTTCTAACGATGGAGACAGCTTCCCCAATCTTGACGTTTGCAATGAAATATATTATTTGTCATGAAGTGTGTTGCTTAACCTGGAAACAAGCGACAGGAGTGCCATGTCCTCTCTCGGGCGTTATACTAGCAATCCACTTCATTAGGATACAGGATCTTTTAAGAGCTTTACATTCCCCTCCAGAGAACAACATGTCTCCTGCAATTTCCAAGAGCAGGATTGCTGAAATATATGGCTGGTTGGTTACTGCCATAACGTAAAAGTGTTTTTGCGATGGCCGTGGGGGAAAGGATGCAAGATCCAAGTCCGTTCCAGCTGAGAACCACATTACAGTAAGTGTGGATTTGATTCAACCCCCTCCACCACCACTACCCCCATAAACCCCTGTGAAATCAGCATGTTTGTGTACAGGCGACGGTTAGACAAAGCTGTCCAATGGAGTGGCAGTTGGTGGTCCTAAAACAAAACAAACAAGAAAAAAACCACACAAACAAAAAAACCCAAAAGTAAAAGGCACTGTATGGTACAGAAAGTAAATGCCTCTGCTTTTGGGTGATGAGGAAGATGGTTGTGCTTGTCTGATGAAGGCGCCCTATAGTTCTAATAAATTGCACTTGCAAGTCTACATCTAAATATGTAGAGTAGTTTTTATAAGAGTTATGTCAAAAATAAGATTGTGTGTCTTACTGGTAGGGTAGAGCCAAATGCAATCCATGTGAAGCTGTATGTAGAGATAAAACCTTTTGTTAGACCAAATGAGGCGAGTGAAAAAATGCCAGAGACAAACGTGTGAGCCTCTGAACAGCCACCGTACCTCAAAGCTGATGAGATCGGTGGTATATAATTAACGGATGGATGTATACTTAGTTAATATGCAGATGATGAGAATTATCTTTTGAACTCCACATTAAAAAGTGGAATTATACGTAAAATATTTTTGTTTATATTGATTTAGGAATTCTAGATGACCTTCAAATGACTTCTCAGACTACCGAAGCCTAATTGTCTTGGAATAATATTTATAAACGAAAGCCCAGCTTGTTGATGATTTTTGTTGATATTCAGAGCTGTCCCATTAAAGAAAAAAAACATAAAAAGACTGTAAGCATCATAACTTCTAAATTGGTAATTGCAATCTTGGGGGGGGAGAACAGCTCAGCTACCTCTCTCATTACTAAAATGCTGAGTTGCAGGGAAATACAGTTTTTTGGTTAAGGTACTCAGAGGTTTCTTCGCCCTTTTCTTACACTGAAAATTTGAAAACTTTAAAAGTAAAAAAGAAAGTCTGTAACTATGACTAGCCTAGTGTAATACAGCTGCTTCTGTAGTACCCACACACGCCTTCCTGTGGTCCCCTTCCCACAGCACGCAGACAAAGCAAAAGACAGATTTTGCATAAGCTCAGAATTGTCCATAGAGTGATTGAAGAGGGGGGGAACTTAAGGCACCCGTCATTTTTTGTTGTTACCAGCTCCTAGTTAAAAATATCTGTGTCAAATTGCTGAAAAGAGGTTATAAACTTGATGCTACTTTAATAAGTTCCTTCATATAAGGTAAGCTGATACCAGACTGAGTTCTCGGAAGAAAATCACGGTGGCTCACAAGCTGTGGCGCAGTCCAGCTCTTACCTTCCCTTCGCCACCTGAACCGCATCCAGGATGGGGAGCATTTTTGGCACCTACCTTTCTGTCTGCACAGAAGGGGCAGGGAGCGGTGCCTGCCAAGTCCACGGACCTTCAGGAACTGACAGCCTGAACCCCACAGATCACCGGTCATGCGTGCGCGGCGCCTGGGCCTTCGTCTGCCCTCCTTCCAACTCCATCTCCCGCAGCCCAGGCGTCTTGGCTGGCTCAAACCTCATGCTGTCAGCATCTCCCGCAGTTTCGCACTGCTTCCTCCTTGAAGGGGACTCGCAGCCAAAGGACAGCTGTCAATGTCATAGTCCTGACATATTTATCATTGAGAGGTGGTAACAGGACAGTTGGTGCTACAAGGGGACCATTCTGCTTCAGCGTGCTCTCCAGAAGTCCTAAGGAACAAGTATGAATGTAGTTATAGTGGTGTCCTGACTCGGTCTCCTACGTGTGCGCCTCCCAAAGCTGCAAGCCTTTGCATTTGTTGGGGTGTGGAGTACCACCTGAAAAACCTGTGATTCTCTGCAGGACTCCTGCTTCTGCTCTTCACACCTCAGACACGACTGGTCGCACTGTGAGGGGCGCTTGTGCCTCTGTGGATACGTCGGTGATGCGCATGGGCCAGCAGAGCTCAGCTGTCGCACAGAGGGAGCCAGATCAGCGTGGTGTGGCTTAAATAGAGCCATCACAGGCACTGCTCTAGCCCTGTCGCTCGTCACCCAAGACTGCAGCCCTAACGAAGCTAGTGCCCCCTGCTTTCGGGGCAAGTTCAGCAAAAGCAGGTACCTAATTTTAAGCACATACTGATTTTGAGGGTTAGGCACAAGGCTGTAGGCGTCTCAGAATAACAATGGTCAGGTATGGCTACCTTAGGAAATGCACCTTCTTGCCTTGAAAGGATAAAGCTTAGCCCTCTTGCTGAGCAGCAACCCAAATGGTGCAGGATTGCTCAGAAAGCAAGCTCTTAGCCACTCAGTTCTCTGCTGTAGGGGATCAGTTTAAACTCTGGTCTTACTAGCTTCAAAGCACAGGGTGGAGTTTTTATTGTTGACTCCCTTCCTCTGCCTTCATTCTCATGTTACCAGTGACTGCAAGTAAATGAACATCATCCTTCCTGGGCACGAAACTGGGTTCTGCAGGGCGCCAAGAGCTGTGATCTGGGAGTAGGATGGAGAAGAGTGAGCATTCGTTTTCTGGCTGGAGTTTTTGGGGTGTTTTTTCATCTGGTTGTGTGTCGGCGACTATTCCTGAACTTGAAGTAGAGAAGAATCAAATACTTAGGTAACTCTCTATTGTCATCTTCTTCCTCCACCTTTAACCTACATTATTTGTACTGTTACACACATCATAGCATAGAGTAAGGGCAAGCTTGAAAATGCCGTGTTCCACTTTAGCGTCCAATTTAATAGTAAAAAATAAAATCTCTGCAGTAGCTTATCTTAGTGACTCTTCCAAGAGAATAAAAGAGGAGCTTTCACCATTTCCGCGATGGGTCTCTCCCATGCTGCAGAGTTTTTTTTTGTAGAGTGTTTCTACTCTTGTCTTTGAGGGGGAGAGTGGTGGTGGTAAATGATTGAAGAGCAACTAGTATGTGAAACTGAGTTGCCTAGTCAATAATAGAGGGAAACATAATGATGAGACAGCTTATTATAAAACCATAGCTGAAGCTGCAGTGCGAAACTGGAAGCCAGTTTGGGTTAATGGAAGGAATTCTGTCGGGGGTTAGGCCCTTCCCTTGCAGATATGCCTGCTTATAGCATCGCCGTAGCCTCGCGGAGTTGTCTCACCAGACATAGTATAGGTGACCGTTTTCCCCAGTTGTTCTGTTTTCATTGGCTTCACGTTGTTGCGCTACTGCTTTCTTCACTTCATCCACGCAGAGGCCTCGCACAAACGCTGGTGACATCTTTTTTTCCCTTAGTGGGCTTTGGCTCTGCTTCTCACCGTGCCAAAGTGAGATACAGGGTCCATTCACCCACCGTCAGTCACACAGCCCCTGTGTGTCTCGGTATCTGCTGAGCTTGACTTGTCAAGAGGCACAGTTGCATCTGCATCAAAACTCAAGAGAAAATCAGTGGCGTGGAGCGTGGTGTGAGAAGATGCTGAGCTCACAGCGATCAGCTGCTTTCCATGGGCATTTTCTTAGCGCACTCGTGTGCCATTCACGCTTGGCAAGCTACCCTTGCATCAGAGCTGTTCACAGTTGGTGCTGCTCTTATTCTTAGACATTGAGGCCTGCTACTCCGTGAGCAACGCCATTTCAAAAATGGAGTCTGGGTAGAGCGGCTGAGCAGAAATGGGACTTGCTGCTGCTGCCGCCACAGCTCCCCCAAAGGCACTGTGTTAGAAAAGACAAAGTTCGTCTTGCAACAGTAAAAAGCTTGGTCATGAGCTAAGGAAAAAGTATTTTTGGCATTGGGGTAATGCCATCCCTTGGGGAGCTATAGCAATATTTTAAATATGTATTTTCGCGATAACACATGCATAGGAGTAGAAACGAGGCTGGGTACAGATGAGTGTTCATTTGGAGAAAAAACATTTTGTTCGCACTGCTCAGAACACCTTCTTGTCACCTGAAAGAGATGAACTTAAAAACCAACCAGCCAGGAACACATCCAGTGCTATATTGCACTCATAAGAGCTACACCTCACTGCTCTCCGTAGCATGTGAGAACACAGTGTGCAGCAGCATTAGGAAATTTGCTTGAAATGAACTCTTTCAGTTGGGCAAATGCACGAGGCAGATGCGGTAGAAGGAACACGGTGTATGGGCGAGAAGAGAGAAGAATGGGCTCTGTTTAGGAAAGGCTGCTTCCAGCACAGTGCTAAATCATGTAAAGCAGTTTTTAAATACCTTTGTTTAGGTTGATAATTATTTCAGGCAAGGTTTGTGTTTCTGTTATTCTTAATGAATCCCTTGGTTCCAGTGCTGACTTAATTTATGAGTGTTAAATGTTCATTTGTCATTTGGAAGTTTGATTTCAGTGACTATTTAAGGGTAGCTTTCAGTATTTTCCTTAAGCAAGCCTGCACATCTACATATTTACAGCCAGCAAACATGCAATATCTTTTAATAGGGCCAAACTGCAAATTACATTCAGAGTCAAACCAATATGCACTGTACTTTTTGCCCACGTGGTGGTTCTGCTTCACTTAGCACCTCCCAAGCATCTCGGGAGAGGCGCTCTGTCAGATCAAACCGTTTCTCGTGGGCCACCAGGCATCCTTACCCCACAGCTACTATTCGAAACCACCATCCCAGTGCTGTGGTCCCTAGAGCCCCTCCAAACCACTTACTTTCTCATTAGCTGCAAAACTGTCAGATGATTCCCTATCCTCCTCTCAACATAGGAAGATTTGATACTCCAGTCCTTTTCCTTAAAGCCTTTTCTTCTTTCACTTGCGTTGGTAAGTTTGCCTCATAGTCTCTGCTTGGAGTAAGCTGTTGCACATAGCTCCTTTTCGTACAGTGTTGTCTCATGTAAGCCGTATTTGGCATTTACACTTGTAGACTGGTCTCAGAGCTGTGTAATTTCTTTGCCTGACCACAGGGTTAAGCTAAGCTTAAGGAGTAGTCACTGTATTATTTAGCCAGTGTAATATAATACTATAGGTAATTTGGATTTGTACTTTCACCAGATGATCATAGAATCGTAGAACAGTTTGGGTTGGAAGGGACCTTCAGAGCCCATCCAGTCCAACCCCCCTGCAGTGAGCAGGGACGTCTTCAGCTAGACCAGGTTGCCCAGAGCCCCGTCCAGCCTGACCTTGGATGTTTCCAGGGATGGGGCATCGACCACCTCGCTGGGTAACCTGTGCCAGTGTCTCACCAGCCTCATCATAAAAATTTTTTTCCCTGTATGTAGTCTGAATCTACCCTCTTTTAGTTTATAGCCATTACCCCTTGTCCTGTCGCAACAGGCCCTGCTGTGATCGTGATTGAATTGTATTTCACTAACTCTCCACCTAGCGCATTTGGCTGCTTTGTCTGAGAGCTGAGCACATGGCGCCTCACAGGCTGCGGGGGGCAGGAGAGAGGAGTAGCTGAGGTGGGAATTGCACCCTAAACTTGCAACTGGGGTAAGGGGTTGAGGAAGGAGAACTGTGTGACACCAATCTCTGGCACAGAGCAGCGCTCCTGGCACCGTTCCTCTCGGTGGAGTTCTTAAAATCACAGAACCACAATGGAGATCATCTTGTCCAACTCCCCTGCTTGAGCAGGGAACAGAGGAATGTATCCAGGTGGGGTTTGAATGTTTCCAAGAGTTGATGGAGCCAAACCCTGACCATCCCCCCAGCTCTTGTTGTCGGCCATAACCTTGCAGGAGGAGTGCGGGTGTCAGTACTGTCAGGTGGAAACTTGGCATTCAGACCAGGTATAAACTTGCTTTAATCTATTCCACTGCACTGGCAGAGGAACTCGTGGACAGTTATTTTAAACCTGTCTTATACTGATGTAACTTGATCTGATCCCTTGGTTATTTTAGCTGTATTTGACATAAACGGGAGTGAAATTGATTTCCATTCACCCACACAGACATTTCCAGCAATTTTACTAGCTCGGTTTTCAAAGTGATTTTTAGGGCATGGGATCCCAAACAAAGCTGGGGGAGATGGGGAAGAGGAGACACCTGTAGTGCCTGAGGAGTCCCAAGGCGACAGCCTGTGCAGGGGGGTGCTGCAGCCTACCTGGGCACCCAGTGCAACGTAGCTGACAGGTACCAGGTCACAGCCCCGTTTGCCTGGGAGGAATTTGCCACTGTTTCTGCACCCATGGGTAAACCAACACACTCTTTGTAGGAAGACAAACCTTACTCAAAGCACAGCAAATGGGAATATTCTGCCTAAAGCATTTTAGGTTCTTTGCTGTTGTTATTACTCTAATACTGAGCAGAGATTTATGATGTACTCCAAGATGGTGATTGAATGTATCTGTGCTTCAGGACCTAATCATGTAAGCAGATATTTAAAATGGTATTTTTTTAAGAGGAGTACCAACTCTACATCAGTTACCAGGGTTATCGGGGAATTTGTCAAAGCCTACAGCAGAGCTGCATTTATTTTTTTTATTTTGATGTCCAAATCTACTTAGGGAAAGAAATTGGTTAGATAAAATCTTTATAAAAGGGAAGCTGTAGAAAATACTTGCAAGTTCCCCACCTGAAAAACACAGCATTGGTTGTAACTAGAGTTCCTGTAGTATTTAATGTTTTACTCCCCTGTCTCATTCCTGTTCTAGGCAGAACATTTTCCTCTGTGTATGTCAGCAGCGTGGCAAAATAGAAATGGCAGCAGTCTCTTAGGAGAAATAGAGAGGACCGCTGTACAGCGCTGCGCAACATGGGGAATCCCAATGGCAAGCGTTCAGGTTGACTAACAAAAGTGCCAGCTGAAGTTCACTATGTGTGCCACGGCCTATACTTCACAGGAGGAGGCATCTCTCCTCTACAGCTGTCTCGGCTTTACTGATGGAACTGGAGCGCATGGCCGTGGTGCCCTGCGTGGGGTCCCACGCTCAGCACCGCAGCAGGGGGTGCTGCTGGTGGCACAGATCGGTGGGGGTAGGGCCGGTCAGTGCTCAGGCACTGGAGGCAGCAGTCCCTGCCACAGCGCAGCGGTGCATGCTCCCAGTAGGCAGACAGCCCAGGTGAGCGGGAGCTGTGGCCTTCTCCGGTTTGGAAGTGCTGCTGGGGAGGAGCAGAGCCATAGCTGCTAGTGTGTGGGGCTTGCCCCCAAGGCGCCCTACCCCAGAGTTACCGAACCCCTCTTCAGAGCAAGATGCGTGTGTAACAGCATCCCAGCCAGGAGCTCTCTGACTCCAGGATCGTAGCCAGCATTATTTTCATTTGTTCTTTGTTCTGAGTGCATCTTGAACTGTTTTGTAAGTAGAGGCAGGGCTTTGTTGTAAGTTGGCGAGTACCACAAACTAGAACAGCTTTTAACCCATGGGTAAGGCACTGCCATTCCTGCTTCAGTTTTTCCTACTGGTGTGGCATGACTGGGTGACTTTGCTGAGCCCATACGGGAAGCCCTCAGGATGCTGATTTGCCCAATGGGCACTAAAATGCGACTTCTTTGTTTTTATCTGAACTTGCAGGGTTTGTTTCTTGTTGAGCTAGAGCTCAGATTTGAGTTAAACGCTCTCCTTTCATTTGTCATCATGCTGTCGGTTTTCAAAGGGCAGCTCTCATTACACAAACTCTTGGAAACAAGAGAGCCTGAACATCAGTGTGTTGTCAGGGCCAAAGGAAAATGCAGAGCCAGCTGCCAAAGTCAGACATATATTAACGGTCTCCTCTCCCAGCACGTGTCACATCCATCCCACATCCACTGCAGAGGGGTGGAGGGAAGAGTGCTCTCTGGAACAGAAGGGAATGAGATTTGGGGAAAACAGGGCACGAACCCCTTCCCCAGGAGACCTGCCTGCGCACTTAAGACAGAAGCTTTTTAGGTGTGGCCAGCTATGTTGCACCACCTCCATAATGTCACTCAACACTGAACAGCAGATGCAGCAAGAAGTTCTTGTTTCGCATTTTCCACTGCCATCGTTATCTCTCGAGGATGGGTTGCTTTGTTTGGTTTTGCAAGCTGAGAGGAGAGAAACGTCTCTAGCCCGCAGCCTGCTGACTCGCATGAGCTCCGGCCTGCGAGGCATGCAGAGCAAGCCTCAGCTGTTCCACAAAGCCTCTGTGCTTTGTAGGTGATACAGACGGCAAAATATTGCCCTCCTATGGAGTGGCTACAGGGAATCTGAGCAGCACAGAGGGGAACACCATGCCTGCATCAAGTCACCAAGCTGATTGAGTGCAAGATGGCTTGGGACCGAATGGAAGATGAGCTAACAGTTAAAAGGAACAGCCGTACGGCAGCCCCTGTCATGTCAGTGGTTTAAGAGAAGGTGTTTTGCACGTCATTAAAAGGTGAGCTGAAAGCTTTGAATTCAGCCAGGAGGGCACCAGTGGGGCGATGTGTTACTCTGCAATGATTACTGTGGAATCAGGTGTTCTGGAAGGCCACGAACCACGCCTACTTTCTGCTGTATTGATCAGAGTTCCCTTTCAAAAAGTACCATTGGCTTCCTGTTCAAAACATTTTCATAGCGGTGCTCAGAGTGCATCTCCCATCACCGTTTTTCAGTGACTTGGCAGCAACTCTATTGTAAGAGCAGCAACTTTCATATGGTTTGAGTTAGATTTGGGTTTTGCCAAGTGCTGTAGGGAGAAATTTCATTCCCTCCCATCTACACACGTTAGATTTTAAGAGCTGTGCTAACTGTTCCCTTTGAAGGGTCAAAAAACCTGAACTTCTGAACCACCAAATATACGCCAAAAGCATATATTGCCATATCCGCATCTCCTGCGCTTTTCTGACCACAGATTGCAAAAGCACGTGTTTATGTCCCATGTCAAATTATTTGTATGCTCGAAGCTGCAAAATGTAGGTCTGGAGGCAAGTTTCTGAGTGTAAATTAGAGCTGACCCTAGAACGAAGTAACTGCTGCATAAAGCCACGTGCTGATGGTACGGACAGGGGGCCACCTGGCTTTCTGGTAGATGGAAGATCTGACTTCAAACTCGTTGCTATAGCCACAGGTCAATATGAACTTAGAGCCAAACTACAAGTCCAGCAAAACTGGAGAAATTTCAGGAAAGTTCCCTGCTTGGCCTGGATAAGCAATAACGAAGTCGTTTCGGCTTGCTAACCAGCCAAGACTGAACTGGAAGCACTGGAAAGGTAAAGTTACATTAAACTTAAATGCATTAGGCCAGGCTGCTGCAGCCCGCACCTTATACTTAAGATTAAGTGCAGTACTTAGAAGTAATGCACTTCTACTGAACAGTCTGAACTCGAGATGACCGTCAGGGACTGTATTTCATCTATGGTGGAAACGGAGTTTGCCAAAGCTGTTGTTCTGCCACAGCTAATGCAGTCCTTAACAGACGATCGGACCAGGACAGTCTCTCGGATTGCCCTGGGCGACCCAATTCTGCCAGGTGCTGCTCTGGTTAGGAGCCTAACCCATGAAAATGGAGGTACTAAGTGCATTTTGGCTGTACCGCCCCACCACCAGGCTTGTAGCCCAAGACCAGGTTCAAGACCACGTAGGAGCCGAGAAGATGAGAAAGCCCTAAGCCCTTTTGAGGAAAAGAGCTGAAAGTGAAGAAGGAAAGGAGAGGTCAGGCAGAGCCAAATGGCAGCTTAGACCTTGCTCAGCTTTTGGGAGAGACCTATTATAGGAGCCAAACTGGGGAAAATGAAGTGGGAATAGCGATGCAACTTAGTCGCAAGTCACAGCAGCGGTAATGGACAGGAGACCAATAAAAAGGCGGAATGACTTTCAGAAGCAGTAAACTACATTCCTATTTTGCTGTCCAGAGCTGAGAAGTTTTATCAAGACTGCCATCCCAGCAGGCTTCGCAAACACCTTCCACTGCCGCTGCCTCCTGGCTCAGGACGCAGCCTTGTGTCCTCTCTGTTGCTCTGAGACATGAAGAGTGCAGGCCCCCTGTGCTGGAGAAGAGTCGCAGCTCCCAAACCTGGCGCAGAGCAGAACCACCAACCGATGCCTGCAGGCTTGGAGGCTCCCTCTTGCCAGCGTGACCCAAATCATGGCTCCCCCTGCAACAGAAGAGAGGCTGATCCCCCAAATGCCGAAACCGTGAGCTGCGTGCAAGTCCTTTCTTGCCCCCAGGGCAGCACCTGCTCCACTGCTGCCCCATAGTGACCCATGGCCTCCCAGCCATCCCAGTCTGGCCTGGCAGTGGTGCATCTTCAGTCAGAGAGAGAAGAAAAATTTCTAACCCTTCTGCATCCAGCTAGCAGCCAGCTTGCTCCATTGCTACCAAGCTGTCAGTCCGTCCGCAGTATTGTAGTTTGTTTTTGACTGAGCACACGGACTTGAACTTCAGCGGCAGATCAATAAGGCCTTATGCAAAGCAATCAGTTATATAAAAATCATAATTCAGAAGGTCAAGGCTCTGTGCTCCACAGCATCTGAGCCCTAAAAACCTGTGACATGGGAACAGACTTAACCGGGACCTTGCCAGTGGACACAGGGAAGGTTCATTGCTCTCCACAGGTAACCAGATGGGTAGTGCAAAGCCCCATCAACACCAGTTGCCAAAAGGTTACCTCTGCAAAAATCAAGAGGGAGCTGAAGAAATGCTTACAGGTTGGTGGATGCAGCGATGGAGTGAAGTTGTCCCCTTGTTCACTGTTGTCTTGAGCTGAAAGGAGGAGTGTAGTGGTTGCTTTCCCTGGCCAGTCATGCAGCCATATCCCTACAGCTGGTAGCTACAGACTTTGGAGCCTGAAGCCAGTGACCGAGGTGAAGCTGCCTGATATAAAGCATTTTGAGGTTTTTCTCTCATTCAGTGGACTCTTAAGCTGAAAGCAAAACTTGGCAGGGAAGGAGAAAGCAATCTTGACACCAAGACAGCCTCTGCATGAACCTCTCGGGGATAAAAGGGACGAATTTTGTGTACCTGGAGAGGCAGAATCCTTTCTGATGGGTGAAGAGGGCGTAGGACAAGCCAATGTGCATCTGTTTATCTTTTGGGCACAGATCTGGAAAACGGGACTTCTGGGCTAAAACTCGTTGTTTCTAGCAGCATCATTATACCTGTTTGGGTCAGATCTGAGCTCAGCCTTAGGACCCCCTAAACAAGAACAGTCAACATCTTCTACGACTGTTGTGTTGGCAGCCGATTGCTCAGTTCAGCAGAGGGTTTCCAGAAGGTCACTGTATGTAGCAGAGTGAATCACTGTAGCCGCAGCCCTGGGAGCATTAGCAGTTTGAGCAATTTCCAGCGTGGAGTTTTCCAAAATATGAATGTTCATGAAAGGAAAAAAAAAAGACACCAAGTGTTTTTAAGGATTTAGTTTTGTAAAGACATCTGGGTTGGAGGATTATGTTACCTACTAAGTATCTAAATCTTTTGTGTGCTGGTATTTCACTACATATGCTGGCTTTGTCTTTCTCTGCATTTGGATTTCCTTCCTGTGTGCCTTCTCTCTCATCCCTTTTTTTTTAGTGAGCCTTCAGCTTTTCAGAAGTGAAAATTTTTGTATCCTTTGCAAGAACTCCTTAAATGTCCTCCACCTCCTTCCAGCTGCTCCTTTCTCTTTTGGCTGTGCGTTAAGGTTGTTATGGAAGATCCGGGAAGTATGACCTTGTTGAAGCTGTGTTCAGATAAGTCCTTTAGCACAGAGTCAGAAAACAGCTGCTTTCCCTGCCTAGAAATGAAGACGAGACAAAATCCCAGCTTTCAGTAGGGTTCTAAGCAAAATCACAGTATCCCAAAGAAACCCTCGTCAAGCCAGTGATGTGGCTTTCCTAGCACTACCAATGGTGCCTGTTGCTCAGAATGGTCAAGTGTCACAAGAAACCACTTACTTGAAAGGCAGGATATGATAACATGCTGGGAGTTTTTCTGCTAGCCACATTTCAGGACGTGACATCACCTTTGTGGTCTCGCCATTGATGAGTCTGACATGCAGTACTGCAGCAGCCTGGCTTTCCTGATAGCCAGGATGTTCAGCAGACCAGGGCATCCTAAAATAGATCTAATCCAACTTCCTCACTTCTGGTGCTTGTCTTTGCTCAGTTGCTGACCTGCTAGGCCTGTCCTCCTTCCCTTTCCTCCAGAGGGCCATACCCTCATCAAGCTGGTCTTACATACTTCTCCTGGCACGTTGTGAGCTGTGGGAATGTGGTGAGGCCCTGCCCAAGCCACGTGGGGTGGCAGCAGCCTGTTCTTTAATCAAACAAATGGGCTCTAATACACATTTCTTGCCATAACAGAAATCATAGTAGAGGTGGTGGAAAGGTAGTGAAGAGATGCTAGGGCAGCTGAGTGCGCGTGGTGCCCTTGGCCCCAGCCATGCAGGGGCTCTTCGTGAAGTGGTGGGGCTCCCGTGTTGTACGTGGCAGAAGTGCTGTGATGAGACGGGGAGGGAGTACAGAGCAGCGAGTGCTGTGCATGGGTCTGCTGGAGGCTCAGCGCTTCACTGGCACCTGCGGTGAGAGGTGTCTCCAGGAGCTGGTGGGAGGACCAGCCCCGGCTCTGGGGAGGTTCTCTGCAGGTGCCATGGATGTGGCTGCACGCCATGGCAGGAGTGACGTCCCCCCCCTTTTCCTGTGCTCTGCATATAGTCCCTATTAACTGCAGCCATAATCTAATAAAACATACCAGCTCAAATACTGGCCCGTCTACAGGCCCCCTTGGTTTTCATTATGCCCATATAAGAGGAAGGAAGGAAGGAAACAAACCTCGCTGCACTTTTGTTACATGGTTGGTAATTAACATAGTACAATGCTGTTACAGGTCCCAATAAAAATAAAAAGTCTTTGCAGTTATAATGAGATATTCATGCTTGGCAGCACCAGAGTATAAACTAAACTTTTATTGTATGCGTTAGCTATAGTAAATGAAGCGAAACAGGGCTAAATTCATTATGTCCCTTCTCAGCTGCATCTCACAAATAACGGGCCTTAAACATTTTCATCAGAAAGTCCATTTCCTGTTGTTGCCAGCAGCAGTTAACCAGTGCTGAATATTGGCTCTGCAGAGATGGTTGAACCTGAGGGTAATATAGGACAGCGGTAAACATTTGTTAAGTAATTAATATAACCTGTTTACATGGAGTACCCGCCAGTCAGAAGGCAATAAATAGCGTGTCGCACCTCTTGTCTCTGCCAGAGGGAGGGGGAGCTCTGCAGCGGAAACGTCGGTCGTGCCACAGCACCCAGCGGGGAGCTCGTGGTGGATTGTGGATGGGGGAACCGAGGTGCACGGGGCGAAGGCCAGAGCCGCGGAAGCATTTCAGTACCTGCTGCTTCCCAAGGCGAGACCGCCTTGCTGACTTTGTAGCTGCGGCTAAAGTTACTTGCCCTGGGATCAAAGCCGCTGTATCATCTGGAGCAGAATTCAGAGCCGCAGGAAGCCATAGCGGGTGAAGAGGAATGGTGGATAGCCCATGGTGGTGTTACCCCCTTGGCCTCGCAGGATGGTTATTAGGAAGCAGGGGGCTGAAGGCCGCTTGGTCATTTCGGAGGGAACGGGCAAGGAAGGGTGACAGCCTTCTGCCTGCATCTCTGAGGTTTGCCTGGGGAGATCCCTTAGGCCTCCTTTACTTGGAGACTTGCAGCTTGTGGTGGTGTCTCTCTATCTGGGCTTTTTTGTTGGCTTCTTGGGGCTCGGGGGGGAGGTTTAAGGGAATTGTCCAGCTGACTTCACAGCACAAAGCCTGGCATCGTCTGCATTTTGTTCCTGCTGAAGCATCTTGCAGATTAAGAGCACTAACTAAAAGGTTGTCTAGTTTGGCACTGGTTTCATTAGATAAAGCTAGACGTTTGCTGCTGATAATACTTCCACAAATTCAGAATTAATCATAGCATAATAGAATCTGGTAGCTTTGGTTGTTAATTCTCTATTGAGTCTGCATCCCCATGTTTATTCTCATTTGTTCTGATAAGGTCCATTGTCTCTAATATTGCTTCGTAAAGGGTAAGAAATAAATCAACGGTATTTAGCTTTTCTAACCATCTGGTCTGGCTTACATCCCAAAATCAATTTTTGAAGTTGGGCACAGTACGTGTATTTTTGCCTTGTAACAGAGAACCTCTCTGGGGACAGAGGGGAGGAAAATGCCGCTACTAATCTCACCCCAGGGATTAATCATTTTATAGACACTACACTTTAAACTCTACAGGTTTTTGTTGTTGTCATAGCTTCGGTTGTTGGGCTGAGCTTTTGCAAAGTGCCAAAAGGAACTTCTTTCTCTCTGTATTAATGGGATTAATACTTTGAACAGCAATGCGTTATTCTGAAGTATAAAAGCACTTGGTTTGGACGTGGAGTTTATTTGCTTTGGTAGCAGTGGATCTCAACGATGTTAATCTTCAGCATGTCTATACATTATAATGCACTTCTCAGGTCATTATAAAACCATCCTGTGGAGTTAAGCCAATTGTTTTTAAGAGGTGTTGTTAATGTAGTGAAATTTAATGCTTTTGGGAGCTACTGTATTGCCACAGATGGGAAATATATCTTGTAAACCATAAATTTTTAAAAATTATTTAGCATCTCCATTGCGTTGTGGGGCCATGTGGCACCGAGCACAGGATAATTCCACAGCTTTCATTAAAACACACATCATCAAACATTTAAAGTCCACGGACGATGTTTTCGGGAACTATTATAATAATTAGGAAAGGAAAATGGGTTTAATAAAAGTTGTAAACAATTATCATCAGCCAGACTTTGTCCCTTTCTGCAAACCCCATCTGCATCGCACATCTGGGCATGCAAGGCAGGGAGTAATAGTGTTCAATCTCAGCTATCCGGGCCCAGAAGAGAAGGCATGTGTGTTTTGGGGTCACTCTGGGACGCGGCAATGACAAAGAAACTCAAGGAGGACAATTCTGTAACGTAAGCAAAAAAACCCTAATAAGTACCTCTTCAACCGGACATTAGCATCGTCGCCTCCTGGCAACCTGTCACGGGATGCCTGGGGCTCATTCTCACAAAGCCACGTAGGCTCTCTACTTTGCCAGATTGATACAAAAGCATTTCAGCATCAGTGAAGACTTAGGGCCAACGTTTGGTGCAGCAGATGGCATGCGGTGTAGCGGGGCCCGAGTGCCCTGGCGAGAGGAGGAGCAGTGCCTCTGGAACGAATGAAGTTTTGCTGGCATAAGCGAGAGGAGAAGGAAGATGACCGCCTCTGGTTTAGAGAGGTCAGTGTGCCAGTTCCTCGCTCCACATCAGGGTCGGAGAGCAAAAGCATGGATGTGTGGGATGGGTTCATTTCGTGAGGGAGAGGGAGCAGCCAAGTGATCCAGCTGGAAGCCTGCCTCTGCTTCACCCTTCACAAGTACTCAGGGCGTGGGTTTCTTGAGCCAAGCTTTTGCTATCAGATGCTGTCGCACCTACCCTCTGAAGCCTGGGAGATACAACTCTGCAGCTTCTTGATGCATTTCTCTGTTGAGATGAGACATGCCCGGTTAAAATTGCAAACTCTTACTTAAAAGTAATAATGGCCAGGCTCTAACCTACTTAACTGTGCCAAGCGGTGAAATCCTTGGGTGCAACTCATCCTTGCAAGGGTACAAAGCTGCTGTGTTGAATGAAGCAGTCTGCTAGCTCTGACAGCTGGCAAATTCAGTCAGGCTGGGTTGATCATAAGCATCTCCTAAGTGATGAGAAGCTACAGTCCCAAATTACACCCAGTGGAGGAATATTTTGAAAAGAAGGTTCGTGTGATTTAGGTTTGGTGTTTCATGCACAGCAGCCGTGGAGTGCTTTTCATCTGTGTGGAGAAATGTAGGGTATTGACACTCGGCCTCTCTGATCCCCATTTCCTGTCATACTCTCTGGAATACTTTGTAATTCCCTTACGATATGCAGCACTTTTCTTCAAGATGATGGAGGTGCTTCTCTTTCTTCTTAGGAAAGAAGAAATTTAAGATAATGTGGAGGGAAAAGAGATTCCAGTCATCTAGCAAAGAAGTTGTTTTATATGTAGCTGGTTTCCTCCAGCTGATTTATGTGTACTAATAAGTTTTAAATAGGCTTTTTTTGAATCAGCAGATAATTTATGTCATTTGATATTTCATGTGAGTGTGAGCCTCTTTAGGAAGAAGCCAAGGCACCAGACTGAGAGCCATGGTCTGGCTGACTTGAGAACACCTCTGTGTTGAGTAACTACCTCCTGGGAGAGGCCCCCATCTCAGGCAGTGCTTTGAGTCAAGCTGTCCCTTTCTTTCCTTGAAAAGGCCTCTTTAGGGCAGGGAACACAAAAATAGAGCTGTGGTAACCTGCCAGTCACCAGCCACCTTCCAGATGGGCCACCAGTAGGGTTTGCATGAGGGAGCTTTGCTAGAGCTGTTGCTGGATGTCACCCTGCTCCACTGCCCCCACTTGGGCTCTGCCCGGCCGCGGCACCCCAAGGGTATGTAAGCAGGCAGCTGTGACCCGTGTAGTTGTGCGGGAAGGCTAAGAGGATGGGGGGAAGTAGCCCCTCATTTGCTTGGAATTGGGGGATCTTCTGCTAGGTCTGGCAGCCTAACTCTAAATATGAGAAGCAAGGGCTGTTTGATCTGCTCCTGTGTGCTTTTCTCGCTGCACAGTCCGGGCTGGGACGCTGAGTCCCACCAAAGGGTGAGCACCCCAAAGGGAGCGGATGCCCGTGGCTGGGGCCAGCCTCTGCATGTGCCTGAGAGCAGCACAGCCCAGCTCTTGAGTGTTGCGTTTGGGCGGTCTTTTGGCTACTGACCTAAATTGAGACTGAGCAAAGAGAGCAAGCAGCTGCCCCACCACTGTTGCTCTGTTTTCAGCATGGATCGAGCCTCCCTAATCCCCTCGGATTTTGTATCTACCAAAACAGCTTGGGCCCATCATTAAATTGCAGTGGCATATGGTCCAGGTTTATGAGTAATCTGGCACACGCTTAAGGCAAGGAGGACGTCATCTTTCAGCAAATACAGAAAATATTGTGGGGCTTTTTTTTTAATGACTATATTTAATATAGTTGATGAGAAAGCTGTAAGAAATGTTTACCTTTTAAGCCAGTCCTATTTAAACTTCAGCTGCTGGTTTAGCTATGTAATGGGAAGCAAATATAAATAAAAGGGGAGTCCCATTGTCCTGCAAACATTTTGTTGCTTAATACTGACCCTGTGGGTGCGTCTGACAAGAGAGTAGTCAGCAGGTGTCACCAGTCACACTGACCACAACATTTGGCTGAGGGGGGTACCCAGCATCACATCGGCCACTTGAAAAAGTCCTCATCACGTCGGTTCAGGTGAAGAAGTTCCTGTAGATGTGGTGTGTGCCAGAGGGCACAGCCTCATCCCTAGAAGAGAGAGGAGTAAAATACAGTTTGGGCTGCTTTGGGAGACAAAGGCCTGACCTTGGGCGGCTCGGTGGGCCTGACCTTGTTAGGTGATGGCAGTGGATGTACCAGCTCAGTTTCCAGCTGTTCTGCAAGGGTATTGAAAGGCAGCACCCAGTGTGAATTTACTGACCATTGGTTTTGTCTGGGCAGCTCATCTGAATGACTTGCAGGTCCTGGTCAAGTAGACCTCTTTCCTACAGTCCTGTCTTGGCAGGAAGATGAACACTGCAAGTGGTTTCAGCTGCCGTTAGCCAGCATGACAGCAGTTCTGGAAGGCACCAGCAGGGTTGGAGGTGTCCGTGAGCTCGGCCGGTGCTTCCTAGGAGACACCTGCCGCCCTCCTGGCCCTGTGTCAAAACTGGGGCACCTCTGGGGGAGTGGGGAGCATACAAGAGATGGAATTGGCTTTGTTAGGTAAAACGCTGCAACAACATTGTGAGAGCTTTTCCTTGGCACTTAATTTATCTCTCCAGGTCTTAGCAGTGACACTGCTTTTCCCTTCAGCTGGGATGCAGAGCTAATAGCTTTTCTTTTCTCCTCCCCTTTCAACTGCTGTGGGCTCTGGATCCCCATTCTGCAGAGGGTTTGAACTTCCTTTCACTCTTCCCAAGATCCATCTTTCCTCAATATGTTTGCAGCCCAGCTACAGGAAACCTCACGCTTGCCAGGTCTTCCCTAATTCTGTATTACCAGCCCCCCCGCGCTATGTAATACTTTGGCAACATAAAATGTTTTCTTTGGTTGCGTAGACATGGCCTGTAGCTGCAATGTGAAAGGAGTAAGTGATCTCCAAGGCGAAGATTCACATGTCCTTTTCTGTGCCCTGGTCTGCAGTGTGGGAAATGCAGAAGAGAACGTGATTGACTCCGAGCTACCCCATTTCTCCTGCATTTAGGGCCTATTGGGCACAGGTCAGACCTCACATTTGCAGAGCAAACAGAGTGCCGAGTGCTTCCAGCCCACTGCATCCCCCAACTGCTAAGCCAGGCCCAGGGCTTCCCACCGGCACCCGCAGGAGCAGGATAAGCTGCTGTGTTCAGTCTGCTCTGCCAGAGACAGAATCGCCGATCGCTGGCCTCTTTCAGTGTGTTTGTGGCTGCTTCTCATCACAAAGGGTGATTAAAGAGATTGTTGGTGGCAAGTGTTTAATTGCGAAGACCAGGGGCTGTGCTGGGTGTAGTGACGGCAAGGAGCAGCTCCCGCTGTCTTCTGCTGCTGCTGACTTGCACCTGGAAGCACGCAAATCTGCAAGGAAGCTTTTGCCTCTCTAATCAAACCCAAGAAAGGGATGAGCCTTTTTGCAGGAGTTTGAAGTGATGAGTTTGCACCAGAGAGTTTACCCTTCTTATAAAACAAGGAAGTTATATCTCAAGGACTGAAAGAATTACTAAGTGGTCAGGCCAAGGCATGTTTACTTTCTCAGGTGCTCCTGTTACACATAATAGCAGAACTGCACCTATTTCTCCAGGTGCTTTTATGAAAAAAAAAGGCTTTTTTTTCATGTAAAGAAAACAAAATTACTTGTGAAAACAGGTTTTATACCATTTTCTGCATCAGAAGAAGCAGAAATGGCATGGTTCCCTCATTGGAGAGAGCCTTTAACCTCAGCGCTTCTAAAGATTTGAAAACAAAGTCCAGCAGCCAAAGAAATGAGTAAAAGTCATTCAGCTGACTTTCACAGGTTGGATTGCACACAGACATTGCATCAAATAATACTGCCTTGTAGAATTAAAAAAAGGGAACTTTTGGTGGCTATCAGATGGCCTGTTCAGAGGAAATTATTTGAAATAGCAAAGCCACTCCATCATCTGGTTCGATTTAGTTACAGATACAGTAAAGTTAGCAGCTAGTTTCAGAAAAGTCCTGCAGTCCATATATTAGTAGCTTTAGAGAGTATGACCATAAGGCTTGATTTAGAGGAGCCTGGGAAGCTTATGGCGATCTTCTTGTACAATGATTGCAGAGTACACTGGCACCTGTGTGCCTCACCTTAAAGGCCTGAGGGCGGGGGCCTTGGCCCCAGTACGTGCACCTCCTTGCGTTTTCTTGCAGGAAACAGAGGGACCTGATCCGTGCATCAGGGCGGGTTGGGACAGGAGAAGAGGTAGCGCTAGGACATCTTGAAGGTTTCTCTGGGCATTGCAGATACCCAGCGAGGACGCACTGGACAGCCAAATTCAGTCCCCTGGCACTGTGGCTAGTCAGCCGGCAGCCACAAGGCGAAAAGCTGTAGCAGCATTTTAGTGACTGGGTTATTCTGTGCACGGTAGTATTTCACATGCTATCATGGGGATAATGAAGCCTTGCGTGTCAGGGAAGAAACCAAATTTCACATGGACCGGGAAGCGAAGTGCCCCTTGTTCCTGTGCTCTGTGCCCCGCATGATGGTGCTGCAGGGGGGATGGATGCGTGACTCCCAGGGAGAAGCTGGAACAAAGCACTGGATTTTCTGACCTATTTATGCAGGCAGGAAAAATGGTTACAGAGCTTGGTGGGGATTTATGATATGCAGTGGCCGCTGTGTCCTCCTTAAAAACTGATGCGGCAGTCAAAAATATTTCCCAGTAAGTGCGACGACCCCCAGCTGCCCACGCTCACTCTCCCTGGGTGCTACTGGAGGAGTTATGAGGGGATGCAGAGAATAGTTTACACAAATCCCGAGGAATCTGTTCTATGGAGTTTTTAACCGCAAAGTGAAAACACTTTGATAAATCTATTTAAATGAGAGCAAGTGCATCACTAGTGAGGCTGGCAGGGCTATGTGCAGAGCTGCTGAGCTTTGTGGAAAGGATGTGCAAGACATTGGCACTGCAGAAGGGAAGGAGAGTTTGGGTGCTGGCTGGGGGACTTGAGTGCTAAACACTGACCCGAGTGATTTCTGCCCCTGCTTGTTCTGTGGTTTGTGAAGAAATTCCAGTTTCTCCTAGGAAAGTCTCCATGCTGTCAGCCCCTTGCTTTCAAACCCTGGTAACAGGGCCTCAAGCAGCTTATAAATAGCTTAAACCTTGGGTTTTTAAAACTTCAAAAAGTGTCTTGGGATTGTATTTGTTCAAATCTGATGTATCTTAGTGGCTTGGATTTTTAGCTCTTTGCTGCAATCTTTGAAGTAATACACTGCACAGTTTAAAAGAAGATCTGTTCTTTAAGTGGAAAATTTTTTTTTTTTAAGGCTGGGGATTGTGGGGTTTATTTTTTGTTTTGTATAATCCAATTCTGCACATTGGACATTAAAGATAATATCTTGTGTTAAAGGGTGGGATCGAGACTATGTGATCTCAGCAGCCAGATAGAAAAATTCCTGTGTCTGGGTCAGGGCATCCCCAAGCTGCTAACTGTGGCCTGGGAGAGTGGAGTATGCAGGGTAAATATGGACACTAAATATAGCCTTGTATTTTTATGCTGCTCCTGCTGTGGGTCGCTGTGACAGGAAGCTGGACCAGATGGATGTTCGGTCTGGATCATAACCGCTGTAGTGGCATTTTGGGGGGCCTTAATAATAACCGGTCTGTATAACTGGGAAGACGAGAGGTGACGGAGCAGTCCCTGAGCTTGTTCTCCTGCCGGAGCACTTGTCATCATCTCTCTGCATCTCTTCCTCGACTCAGTAGGTGCCAATGCATCTCGTTATGTAGCATTTCGAGGAAGTAGGTTAGCCACATCTTGCTATAGCAGGGCGTTCTGGCTCAAATGGAATGGGGATCTCTGTATCATGCATAAGCAGTGATCAGCAGCAGAAACCTGTAACAGGGCTGGCAGGGACACCTTTGCAGAAGGGTCAGGTGGCAGGGGGAAGGTGCTCTGATACGCCGTTGCTGCTATTCGGTTTATGAAGAGGGGGGAACTAGTTCCCGTGGTTTATTAGCTGTGCTGGCAACAGAGAAGAGATGGGCGCGTGCCTTTCTGTGCCACGCTACTAGTTCATTAATGGTATTTCCCTGCTGAACAGGCCCTTTCCTTGAAGTTTTGTGGCAAGTGGGCTGAAGAGCCAACCTTAGAGCGGGGGTGCAGCATCCCGATGGACGCGCGCTGTGCTGTGGGAGCGGCGGTCCCTTCTGGTTCTTCCATTTCTGAAGCAAATTGCTGGAGCTCTAAGCAAGAAGATAGTTTTCTGTAGTCCCTAGAAAGCCAAGGGCATCTGCTCACAGTTCTTATTTTAACTGTGTGTTGACAGGATCTTCACATGCTCCGTTGCTTTGCTGCTGATTTTGTGTGTGCTTGCATTGATCAGGGACACGGCCCTGCCTCGCCCTGCCGGGTCACTCTGGGCACGGCAAGGCCCTTCTTGCCCGTGCCCTGCTCGCTGATGGGGGCACAGACATCTTGCGAGGTCTCTGTGTTACAGCTGGCTTCCCGCCCCATCGGGGCAGTCGCTGCCACACACCTCCTCTGTGCGCGGGAACCAGCAAAGGGGGAGCACTGAGCCACACGTCACGCCTTGAGATCGAAAGGGGGACAACTTCACACCTGAAAAACGGTCGACACGTTCTTTCCCCTCCTGTTGCCGTCGGTGCGAGGAAGGAAACGGCATCACACATATGGTTTTGCCAGTATTTTCTAAAGCAGTTTGTGTCTGAGCAGGAGGAAGACCTGCAGCAGCAGGTATACCGCAGAGCTGTGTTCTGTGGCTGTTCATGTAACTCTCCTTTCTTTCTGTGGGTGGGACTTCGCTGGGTGATCTTCCCAGCTACGCCAACAAGATGGTATTTCTTCCCTGAGATGTTTCAGTGGTGGTGCAAGCGGTCAGTGTCAGCACAACCCAAAGAGAGAACCAAAGGCACAGTCTGGCCTCCTGGATCTCCTCAAAGCCTCTCTCAGATATCTAACCTGTTTTTTCCAGGTATTGGACACCATCCATTGTTCATGCGTTTACTTTTCACTACCCTTATCAAGTTTCATACACCATGGGTCTTTACATCCTTCAGTAACTTTTAATGGTTAATACTCATGACTTGCTATCACTGATAGGAAAATTTCCAAGACAGTTTTTCACCAATGAAAATTCTAGATATGAAGCAAGTGTTGTCCCCATTGAGGTGAGGAGAGCAATCATTACAAGAGGTCAACATCTACTTGGGTTGTCACACAGTGGTGTGTGAGATACTGTGGTCAGTCCTCGCTGTTTATTCCTGAGGAAATTGTGGCAACTCAGATGTTCCCTTGGGCATTTATTGGAGGAGATGGAGTTTAAGAGAGCCCAGAGATGTTGGCAATACCACACGCAGTTTGAGGGAGAATTATCCCATGCTCTAGGCAAAGTTTTCATCAGTGAAGCCAACTCATGATAATGAGAAATTAGATGATAGAGAAGAAGAACAGATATGGAGAAGAAAAGTGGAGTAAAGCGTTATTTACTGTTGTCTTTGTTGTGCACATAAACAGCTCGTAAAAATAGTCCCATGTGGTTTCATTCATCATGCTGATAGTATCCCTGGGCAGCACCTGTCGTGCAGCCTTCCGGCTGGATCTTGTTGGAAACCTGTGTCCCTGTGTTGTGGTGGGATGTGGCACCTCAGCATGCTTGAGTCAGTACAGAGGGCTTGATGTCTGCAGGGAATCAACGCCAAAGTGGCGGAGTTATCGTATGTGGAAATCTTAGAATAAATGAGAGCAGCAGCAGTTACAGTTTGTGTGCAGACAGTCTCCGTAAGGTGGCAAGTCCGGAGAGGCACAGTTAAGAAGGGATTTCTCTGCTCACCCACGCACCTGCAGCATCTCCCTGGTCTTACACTTCTAACGGCTCGGGGTCCTGGGTGCAAGCTGACTGCTCCTGCGTTAGAGATGGGAGCATCTTTCTTGGGTTTTGGGGTTAACATACGGCAGGTCACACCCTGCAGAAGAAATTATGCTCTCCTGCTGTAAGAGGATTGAGGATGTGGGAGGGTTATGGTGGCTTGCTTGGCAGAAAGGGAAGCGAATGGGAAGTCTCTAACTTGAGGGGCATCTGTGCTGTGTTACTGAGCAGTCAGCAGCGGCATGCTGTGAGAGGGGCTCTGACAGGCACGGGCTGAAGAGGCAGCTGAGCACGGTGACAAAGTGCCTCTCCCCAGCTTCATACGAAATGGGCATGAAGCAGGGACTTGTAGGAAATGCAGCCCTGAGCAAGACAGAACATGAGTGCATGCCCTTGTTCCTTCAGGCCGCAGGAGCTCTTAAGGCCCTGCGTTGAATATCCAGCAAGTTGATTTAGAAATTAAAAAAATCAGAAGGCCTATTTAACAGGGAGGCTGTGGATATATGGGGTTCATTTGAGGAAAAGTATGTCTCTAGGGCCAATTTAGGTACCTGCAGATCACTACGAGACCCCAGAATTCAGTGTTTTGTTATACTGTTATTTTCCTTGTACACTGCTCTTTTTATTCTCTGGAGAATGTAAACAGGAAGAGTCAGTATTCAGCGATGCCGAGATACGGGTCTTAGCCAGCTCTAGTGTCAGCCACGTATTGCACAATCACAGCAACCGCAGCTAAGCCTTGTCTCAGTTTCTCCTGCTTGGCGCTGCTTTCCCCTGCATGTTTCATCACAGGACCACGGGTTACGCCAATGCTCAGAGTATGCCCAAATCGCGGGGACGCGTGGCACTCCGCACCGGCTAAAGCACGGCAGCAGTGGTCAGCGCCACCGACTTTTCTCCTTGGCAAGATCAGCCCTAAGGCAGTGGAGGTTTGAGAGTCACTTGTGAAACCCCTCCCAGTGTGCTGGCTGCATCGCTTCAGCCAAAAGTCGGATTGTTCCCATGACACCTCAGCAGGCTGTGTCCCCCGTCCCTCGCAGCCACACCTTTGGCAAGCCTCTTGGCCAGGGCCTGCGGTGACCCTCGTAAGAAACGGGCCCCCTGCACCAGATTTCCGTTGGTCCCCCTGTCACAGGATCGTTTCCACTCCTGAAAACAGTCAAGCTCATGGGGAGTCATTTTCAAGAGCTCTTGGCACTTTGGCTGTGGGCTGATGCCAGTGCTAAAGCCCCATTTATTTTCAAGCTGCAGCATTAAGCTATGGTGAAAAGCTTCTGAAAACTCAGTCTGAAGCAGTTTTTCAGCAACACCCACTAACAGATTGTTCGGGTGGGGAAGGGAGAGGGAAATCCCTGTGCTGTGTGACTCCCAGGAGCAACCGCCTGTCTGACCCGTCCTTCAGCTCGCTTTGGGTAGGACATAGGATGGGCTGGGGTGTACATTTAGCGAGTTGGGCTGCCGGAAAGGGGGAAGGTACAGCCTGTTACCTCTTGAGCTCTGTCTTTAGCTTTGCTTGTACCATCCTTCCAGCCTAGGCATTGTGGGAGTTTTAAGAAAGAATAAAGGGAGCTCCAGAGGCTCGGAGGGCAGAGAGGGTCAGAGCGTTATCTCCCTGCAGCTTTTACTGGTACTTATGCCCCTGGTGTGCATGCTTTAGCCTTATGCAGTGCCACGGGAAACCCTGGTGCAAGGCAAAAGGTTGAAAAGCTTTTCACGAGAGGAAGCAGAAGAATAGCGTTCCCTTAGGTGCAGGGAGAGAGGCAGGTTTTCCAGCCTGCAGTCAACTCAGAAATCCGCTTTCTATCTCTCTCTGCAGGGGTTCGTTTGGATTGGGACCATCCCCTAGGCAGGATGTTTAAAATGGGATGTTTCTCCCTTCCCTTGGAAAACTGGGAGGAACAAGAACGTAAAATAGGGAGTCAACATGCTCCTCGCGTGCTGAGCCAGTGACTTACCTTGCGGCACGTCATGCAGCGCAGTATCGTGGCAGCCTGCCACACGTAGACTTACGAACCCTATAGCTGTGCTGGAGCGTGCAGCCTTGTAATGCCACTGGCACAGCGGTGGGAGCCAGAAACGCAGCCCTGAGAGCCTCTCCTTCCGCTGACAGCCATAACCAAACTGCACACCTAACTGTGAGCTGAGAGCAGCGGAAGTATGCTAGTAGCTCCCTGAAATCCAGCTGTGGTGGCTTCATGTGGGACAGCCACCTTCTTTCTCTGCTGTGACCAGAGTGAACACAGGCAGGGGGAGGAGCGGCATTTCCAAAAGAGTGTGGGAGCTTCTGAGTAGTTCTGGCCTTGCTACTTTTTTATAGGTATCACTGGATGAAAAAAATATCTTTTTTTTTTGTCAGACTGGCACGTCTCAGCCTGTGCCTGTTGCCCTTGATGTTCTGTTTTTATCTCGCAGCCTGATGACTCTGATTTTGCATGTGTAGCTGTGCACATGCACAAAGTGTCCCGCTGCTGCTGCTGCAGGACACGCACACTGGATCCCTGAAAGCCGAAGGAGTTAAACTGCTTTGAAATCGGCCTATTCGTGCTAATAAAGTACCTTGGAGCTGGTCCAGCAGGCAGACACCTGGGTATTATTTGAGCATCTGACACCCCTAGAGAACCAGAGCCTTGATGAGCTTTATACACTCACAGAAATCTTGGAAAAGAAAGGAGGCTTTCCGTAGAAAATGGATTTTCAGGGCCAGCTGAAGGACATGATGTTCAAGATCATTGCTTTAAAATAATTTCAGCTGCAGTTAATGTGAAGCAAAGAAGAAAAGAAAACCCAAGACAGCGAAAGGATAATTAATTCTGAGTTTGAACTGCAATTTGAAAGGGCTATATTGTGAAGTGACCCTTTACAAACTTATATTTGAACTGGCTCTTCTCATAAAACCCTTTTACAGATGAAATGTAGTGTTGTTTTACTTTTATACCATATGTTTGTTCTCCCCTAGTATTATGGAGTGACCTTGAATCCAAACCTTTCCTAGCAGAGACTGATGTCATGGGAGGTGCGACAGCGAGCCCCGAGAGCACAGACACAGGCTTTGCTCTGCAGCGGAGCTCTCTCCGGAGCTGACCCAAGTCTCCTGTCATCTTGCAGCATGGCAGCTCGTTGTCCCGCGAGCTCGTCTCAGAGGTGGTCCTCCGTCCTTGCTTCTTTCTTCCTCCTTTCTCCCCAACATGTGCCTTTGCCAAAAGAAGTTTTGCAGAACACACTTTTGACTCCCCCGGGGGTCTTGCCCCATAAAGGTTCTTTTTTTCAAGGCAGCTTTCATTTCTAAGTGAACTTAAGTCAGTGGATAATGCTCTCTAGCTCCAACCTCATCTCCCTACTGTGTTCCTTCCATTTCTGGTACATTTTGCACTGAATTTCTCCAGGAGCTTAGAAATGCTTTTTATGAGGAGATGTTCCAGTGACTAAAGCCTGTACATAATATGATGTTTATTACTGGGCAATTCCGCTGTAATTTGAAATATATATATTTCTGGCCTACTTATTCTTCCTCGGCTTACAGAGAAGCCAAATAAAAAGCATCAAGGCCAGAGCTCTAATGAGATTCAGATTTTGGACATCGTATTAGTACAATAATGCATTTCACACTGTTGTTTCCTAATTTGCCTAATCAAATAAAAGGAGATCAAGCATTACGTAGCCCAGCCTCCCCATTCCAGCAAGGTAACACTGAACCCATCAGTTTTGCAGTTCAATTAATTTTCCCTACACAGGTTGGCTAAAGCACATAATTTAATCAGCATTTTGCAGTTCTGTCAATAGACACAATATATTCCGGGTGTTGACAATACCCTGAGCAGCTGTCCCGAGTACTGAGGAATTGCTGAGTGCGTGGGTAACACGGAGAGGCTTTTGGAATGAGTAAAGGCATCTTGGGCTGCTGCATTAAATGCTCTCGCGTCACTACGTCGTGGCAGTACAGGTTCTTTGCTGTAGTATTTGGCTGCCTGGTAAATAAAATGCTTTGCCCTAGCACTGTAGTCGGAGCAGGCAGGTTTCCCTGCGCTGTCAGTAGATTATCCACAGGATTAAGAGATGTCGCCAGTGCTCGGCCAGCGTCATGCAAGGTGGCCAAGGTAGTACAGTCCGCCTGGAGAGTTAGTAATGAGCTGGTTCCCTTTCTGATCTCTGATGTCCGCCAAGGGGACTGTCCTACTGAGCATCCTAAGCAGCACTGCCGGTCGCTGAACGCTTTTTCTGTGTACTTCTTGATCCTCTCTACAGAAAAAAAGCAGTTCTGCATATATAGTGTGCTTAAATCTGGCATCCCTCTCTTGACTGTAGAGCAAAACTGAGAACTTCAAAATAAGCTGCGGTATTGTTGCCATTGCAAATACTTTTCTCCTACAACATATTGGAGAATTTAGCTGAAGAATTTGAGAGTACTTTTTTTTAAAGGAAAACCAACTGATGGGTTGGCATTGGGGCTTTGCTGTAATCCATTGTGACTTACTAAGAGCGTTTCAGTGCTTGTGACATAATAGCAAGAGCTAAAAATCATAATTAAAAAAAAAAAAAAACAAAAAAACCCAACAAAGTATTAAAAAAATGGTTTAGTTTTGTTTCCTGGGAGATTTGTCCCCAGGTTTCATTCTGCTGTAGATCACATCAAACTGTTTCTGTGGAGATGGGATTTTTGCCTCAAAAAGGTGCATTTGTTCCCAATCACATTAATGAGATGTTTGTGTAGTTTTAGTCGGCTTTGGCAAGGGTGCTGGTGGCAGCTGGGTTTGGGGGTGAGCTGTGTGTGGTAGGTGCGCTTGAGCTTGTGCAGCTCTGGGCACAGGGAATCTCTTGCGAGGAGTTCAGGCATCCCCTCAGGCTGGAGCCAGTCTGTGGTGGCCCATTGTGCCATCCTGGCCTGCAAAATGCGTGTCAGTGCTCTGTCTAATGTCCTCCTTCCCTGGGACACTTGCGGCCAAGTTCTCCAGCACATGTTGGTAACAGAGGTCCTGGGCCTGGCTGCTTTTGCTGCTTCAGCTTGATGCTGGCATGCTGGCTTTTGAAAGCCAGACCAGCAGCTCTGACTCAGACCAGCTAATCTGACATTGGTGACCATTTCTTTTTTCTTTATAAGTTCTTGCAGAAATATTGGTGAGGTGAGGATCCGTGTAGCTCCCGGAGTCTGGAGGTGACTGTTGTGGCTCGTTTTTTGTCAGATACGTTTTCTTTGTTCCTTACGCAGGACTTAAATACCAGGCAAATTTGTACTGAAAGAGGCATCAGAGACCTGATCTGTAGGGCAGACAGGCCCACTCCTACACACACTTGTACTTCACTGTTCCTCGGGTAAAGACTTGACTTCAACATGTGGTCTGAGTAGCTCCACAGAAGGCAGCAGCTACAGCCATAGGAAACCAGCTGGGAGCAATCCTATGGATTCCAGTTTGGGAAAATAAGCTCATTTAGAAAATGAGGCAGAACAAGCAAATGGAAAAAATAAGTGTGAATTAAATAATATGACTTTGGTGCAAACATGTAGATCGACTGTTTGCTTTTCCATAGGATGCAGAGCCATCCTTGTAACATGGTAAGAATCCTTGTAAGTTTACTGCCAAAAAAATAAGAAATCATTGAATATAGGCAGTTTCTTGTATCCAAAGTCCCTCATTATATTAAAAATTATTGCAGCAGAAAATTTACAAGTGCATCACAGGACCCACTTGTGCTGTTAAACAGATGGCACCTACACAAGACCCAAAAATATATAACAATTTTAATTGAGCCAATGCAAAACAGATTTGTGAAATAAAATAGTACATGCCAGGTCTAATAAGGCTCTTTACTCGAAATTTTGACATCAGATAATTTTGTAACGGCAAAAGAGATATTTGGAAGACGCTCATTAGCAAATGTATGACCTCACTGGCCTACTGTAATCTCTAAGTTCTCGATTGGTGCGTTTCTACCTCCTTTGATTTCCCCTCGGTACAGTTTGCCTGCCTCCTTTTGACATTAGAGGCTTGCTGTTTTAATGATATCCTTTTCAAATTCAGCTCCTTGGGCTGGAACCTTTTCCCTTTGCTTAAGGCAATGGCAAAACCTCCCCGCCCCTTTTAGCGGTCTGAAAGGGAACGTTTCTCTCTTGTAACGCTTGAGCTTGGCTTCGACAGCAGATGACCTCGTTGTTTATGCCCATTCTGCTGATAGTGTCAGGCTGATATTTTTGATATGGAAGGAGCACTTAACCTTTCTGTGTCACCCACCACCGAGCAAACCTATCTTGAGAAAGGCAACCTCCATGCCTGCTGCAGGCTGCTGCGGAGGACGGTCTGTGGAGCCTGCTGCTGGCTGCCCTCATCCCTGCCCATTCTCAGTCTGGGCGAGCAGAGCTCTGCCTGTGGGCAAGCGCAAAGCTGAGCTCCTGAGAAACCTGTGCGTTTTTCTGCCTGGCAATATGTATGCACAGAGGAGGTGGCTCTGACAAGACGCACGCCTGACCCGTGCGCTCGCACCTGAAGAGAGCTACTCTCTAGGTCAAGTGACCGTTATGTTGCCTTCCTTCTCCCAACTCCGTGCATTATTGCTTGGGAGATCCTCTGGGCCGCAAGGTGCTTCCCAAGCCACAGAGGCCGTAGGATGGAGAAAAAAGACAGTAGTGCTTCTCCAAGACTGGTACGTCTGGATAAGCCACCGAGAGGGAGGCACGAGCTTACCACAGAACATCCCAGGGCACCTTACAGCCTCGTAGGAGACGGGACACGTTTGGCAGCGTGTGAGGGGCACCAGCAGGAGCGGTCAGAGTCAGGTCCTGCCTCCTCCCAGCGCTGCAGATTCTAGTTTCCAAAAATTTCCTCAGAGGCTCCTCTTGTGAGGGAGAAGTTCCAGTGAGCTAAAATCCAAAGGCAGATGGTGACGGCATCTTTCCTGCTTCCCAATGAGTTAGAAAAAAGAAAACTGTTCTGCAGCAGCCCCGTGTTATTTTAATCACAGGGTAGCAGTCAATAACCAAAGGATTAAATGTGTATTTTTCCCACCTGTAAAAAACCCTAATTGATAGCACTCAGTTTCTTCACCCTTCCCTGCAGCCTAAATTGTGAGGAATAAGAGAGACAGTTCTCCCACATCTGCAAAGGGATGCTTTTGTCTAAAGTGACAGAACGCAAAACTGCCCAGTCCCTTTACACGTGCAGGGAAGAAAAGCAAAAGGTAAAACCTACCCTACTTGTAGCTTTCACTTCCCCCCCGCCCCACCCCCGAGTACGTCAACATGATTTGAATTGTAAGGACGTGCTTAAAAGTGAAAACAATGAACGGTGCAGTCTTATGTCACCACGAATTTTGAAGAGGCTGGATAACTGTGTATTCAGAGTCTGTTGAAATCACGGGGAAGGCGTGTAAACATGACTTGCACGTGGTACCGTTTACTGAGATGGTTAAAAAAATACTACCTTCTGCCTTTAAACAAAAAAAAAAACAGCCCCCCCCCCCCCCGGGAGTTAGGATGCACCCACAGTGCGGGCGTGTTAGAACATTTTAATATGGTGACATTAAGTAAACATCAGCATGTAAAACGCAGGGTTGTGATGTCGCATTGAGGACAATTAGAAGAGGAGAGATGCGGCACGGTAATTTCCTGCAGGAAAAATAAGCAGCATGAATTCGTACCAGCCAGCCCGGGCTCTCATGCAGTGCTCGTGACTCGGAATGAACCTGCACTGAGGCGCCCGAGAAGATTCCCTTACCTTTCACCTTAGATCAGCCTGACCCATCTCCTTTGGTTTAAGCCCAGGTGATTAATGTTTGACAAAAGCTGTAGTTCTTCTTAAATTAAAAAACAACTGAAAGGGAGCACTGAAAAATTAATTTTAATTTTTATTTCATATTATCTCCAGCCAATTAATTTCTGCTATTATTGAAAAGTATAAAATGAAAACAGCCTTGTTATATTTAGGATATCCTATTGCCCACAATAATGTTTCCTGTCCCTATAAATCCTGCTTTGTCTCAGTCGTAACAGGAGCTCCTCGAGGACCGGCTGGTGGTATATCTCTGCATTTTGTATATTACTCTTTAGGAGAAAAAAAAAAATTCCCCACTGTGCTTTTCTTGCTGGGGATCCTCTCGTACGTGGCAGGATATGCGTTGTGTTTCTTGGCATGATCAAGTAAAAGGAGCATCAATAAATCTCTTAAAAATGGAGAGATTGTTCCGGAGTGCTGTGTATGTCTCATGCAGACCCAGTTTTGTTTAAACGGCTTGCCTGAGAACAGTGCTTGCAGACGTCTAGGATTCCCGGGGAGTCGAGCGTAAGGACGGTGAAACCAACTCTCCATTTTCCTAACACTTCGGGTTTTTTCTGCTCGGTTGTACTGCATCTGAAACAGGTTTCAATGTAGCTGGTGGCATCTGGGTGAGAATCCATTTAGGTTTTATTTCTTGTCCCCTGGAATTGATACTTGCTTCACTGTAATTACTTAGTCTCATGTTGTACATGCACAGTGTTGTCGCACGGTCTTTGTGGGCAAGTTGTGTACCGTTCACAGAGCTGGTACTGAGGCAGAACTCGTAGCTCAACTATAACGAAAGCAAATGAATGCTCAGCATCTGTGCGGTGCGAGGCATTTGCAGGTAAGTGAAATAACACACCACTCGGGAGAAAAATTGTTCTTACTGTCGCTTCTCCAGGCATTTGTAAACTGCCATACAGCAGGAGTTTTTAGGTGTTATTCTTTTCTTTGCTCTACATTAATCTTCATGCTTACAACAGAAAAATCCCAAGCGTGTTGTGTTTCACA
Source organism: Phalacrocorax carbo (assembly GCF_963921805.1). NCBI lineage: Eukaryota > Metazoa > Chordata > Aves > Suliformes > Phalacrocoracidae > Phalacrocorax > Phalacrocorax carbo. Next base: position 83,937,541 of record NC_087516.1, read on the forward strand.
GGGGAAAGCCTCTAGAGGCCAAGCCAGCGTCCCAGGTACCGACTGCAGGGTCCGAATGGCAGTGCAGCGCCCAGGGACACGCGGGCACCCTGGGAGGCTTGTCTGGGAACGGCCGTCTTGGGCCCTGTTCAGCGCGGCCGTGGCAGTAACCATGCGCTCCTGGAAAACTCTGCCCCTCCCTGAGAAGGGAAACTTCTCTGATTAGATGCTCTTTCTCCCAGCGTTTTTTGGGAGACCAGAGGTTTCCTGAACTCTGTAACGTGAAGGGTCACGCTGCCCAATGCCTGTAGTTGCTGTGTCATCTGCATTTTGAGGAATTTTTTGACATGGAAATAAGGTACTGAAATAAGAGCAGGTGTCTTGTTAAGGAACAGTTTCAGACTGTTGAGTTTATACATACTTCGAAGTAGATTGTTTTCTGGATAGCTCATTTAATTTTCCAGGAGACTGTTACTTGCCTTATGCAGGCTAAAATAGATACCAACAATGTTATCAAGGCACGGGCTTTTGGTGAGGAGACACCCGAGGTTTGACACTGTGCAAGGGATGTACTCCATTAACCCTCCCGATCGTGGTTTTCTCAAGCATTTTGAGCTCTCGTGCCAAGGAAGTCTACTTTGTGTCATTTTGAATCAGTGGATTTTAAAGTATTATTACCCTATGCCTCTTGCCCCCCCAATTATTTGTGACAGATATCCCAGATTGTGTAATAATGAAACTCTTCGGATGTTATCTTCAGCTAAATGAAAAGTGTAGCATAGTGTAATAGCATGCCAATTAGAAGGGAAAATCAATGTAGATACCTGAAATACGTTTTTGCTTGGTATCAGCCACTCTGCGAAAAATTGCGCGTTCCACCGTTTTTAATGAATATGGATAGACAGCTAGAGAGGACAAAAGATTATTAATGGATTTCTATTTCTGGGGCTCCGTTTGTTACAAATATTCTTTGAGAGACAGCAGATACATGTGAGGAGGAAAAAATCCTCTTCATCTGCATGTTTTCCTGTTATGCAACATGCTGCTCAAAATGCAAGCTGACAATTCCAGCAATAACTCAAAGGAAGTGTCGCGTTTACATTAAAAATGGAGGAAAAATAAGTAAAACGGAGCAGAGTTTATTTTAGCTTGGTGTCTGATGAGATCAGTGTTTCTGCCTGTACCACCTCAGTATCTTGAGGAGTGGTACAGAAGCTCCCCTGTGTCTTAGCAAACCTACCCAGTTTTGGTTCTTAATTTCGAGTTAAGCTGGAGAGCACTCAGCGGTTTAATCAGTGTCTTGAAATACACCAAAGGCTCGTTGATAGTTGGGCTTTGTGGATAAAATCAGTCTTCTGTACACAACTGGGCTAAAATGTCCCCAACCGACGGCCAGTGGTACCAAGGCTGCGATTTCGCAAAGTACAGGAGCAGCAAGCCGTCTCTGGGGGCACTTTGTTGTTCTGCTTACGTGACTGATGCTACGAACTGTACGAGCCAGCGTCTGACATGCTCTCAATAGCTGTGGGACAGTCAGGAGCCCCGACTTAGGCTGTGGCAGGCTTTCTCAGCACACCACGCGGGGCCGCAGGAAGGTGGGCTGTCTTTAGAAGCCTGTATCGAGGGTGACTGTGTAGCTGGCAAAATGAAGGTGTAAGTTGTGAGGAGGATGGGAGGCTGGGGGGAGGAGAAGGAGGAGGAAATAATCACTGAAACTTAGATAACAATTTTATTTATAGTCTAATGTGCACACATGGCTGTCGATGATGAGGCTACCAGTGACATAAATAAACTCAAGCAAAAGATGTAAGCGAGTGGATATACGTAAAGGCTTCTTTGGGCAGTGCCACAAATTTGGACATCGACCAAGAGAATTATTTATGTCCCTTGCAATTTCAATGAAGAGCACAAAGGAGATAATTAGACCAGGATGCTTCGCGTTGCTCTTTCCATCTTGTGCACATTCGTGCCCACCGAATGTGAAATGTTCGCCTTTTCCCCTCCAACGTGATGGTTGTTGAACTTATTTTTAGTGTCATTTGATAAGCCTCCCTGCTCGCAGAGAGACATCCCACTGACCCAGCCACTGGTCATTGTCTATACCAGTTCCCATCAAAGCGGGCGCGCTTTGTCAGGTTTCGACTCGAATATCCATTTTGCATCTGAAGTACAGTATCGAAAGTGACTGGATCATTTGAGCCTTTTTCTTCAGCTGCTCCCTCCTTCCTCCCCCACAGTGTTTCCGCTCACGCTAACATAATTTGGCATCGTCGACGTGACACGACACTGGTTTTTCTAAAAAATTATAATACATACATTGTCAATGTTTTGTGATGGCCGGCGCTCCTGTAAATTTAATTTCTAAACTGATGGAAGGAGGTCTTTTTCCACTGCCGAATCTTAACCAATGCTCGGTGCCCCCTCGAAAACAGAGTAACGCACATACAGTAATAGGTCATTCAATGTCAAAAGGCATAAAAAAGATGAGCAAAATCTTCACAGGCTGCTGCTTGCTGTTGCCTTTAATTATATTAATTAAACTTTGAAATTCTCATGCAAAGAGAGTTGCTGGCTTGTGACGCTGAAAAGCCCTTGGAGATTTGGGGGGGGGGAACCCTGAGATACCAGCTTAGTGGCTACTGCTTTTTTAATTAAAAAAAAAAAAAATACATAAGCCTACGACTGCTAGGTATGTTTATAGATGATGATGTTTTATGCGCTGCTGAACTCTGAATGCAGGAAAGGGGAAAAAACCACCAGCCACAGTGTCAAGGTCTTGAAGCATCAGTCCCTCAAACTCCGCTCAAGATCTCTGGTTACAGGCTGTCTTCCCGTGGAATAACGCTCTATTAATTTTCTTCCTGTCCCGGGTGCATAATGAAAGAAAGGTGTCTTCAGAAACTAAAGGGCAAAGTCTTGCTTGCTACCAATACCTTGAGGCGTCCTGTCTACATTTTGTCATGCGTGTGCACTTTTCAGTGTTAGAATGACAAGATTTCCAGTCCGAAGGTTCCCGTAAGGCACGATGCGATGGGAGACTCGCAAGGGTTTTGTGATCTGACATCACTGTAAGGCACTCAACTCTTGCGCTTGCTTAGCCTGGTAGGAATTTTTATCCTCTGCCTTTGGCTAGTGGTCCCTGTTTAAATAACACGTGCCATCTCTGCATCTGAGAAACTCTGCATCTCCGCTAAAAGCACATTACGTCCTGAGAATTTGTAGTCCTTAAAAAAAAACCATAAAATAACAAAAATAGAAAAACATTATCATTTTTGGTATCTGTATTCTCCCTTTTGTGCTCTATAAAAGCATAGGCATGCAAGGCAACGCTTCTCTTCTTGTCACTGTTGCACATCACAGAGTATCAACGCACTGGGGTGAAACGGAGGAGCTCGGTTACGGCAATGCTGGCTCCTGGGAGCGGGGAGTGCAGAAACCTTCTGAGTTCGGGCTTGAAGACGATCCAAGAAATGCAAGGAAGTGGTCGGTTCTCTGCTTGGTTGAAAAGTGGCAATGTGGCTGTCTTTCCTCCTGGTATCCTCTTCTCCTCCTCTACTGAGATTGAACTCTGGTGAAGTTGATACATCGGCCCTGAGGGGGGGGAAAAGACAGAAGCTCTTATTGGCGGAGTAATAAATGCAACCAAGATTTTTGAATGCTGAATATTAGATGCTAGAAAAAGGCTGTAATTTAAATTCAGATGTTTGTGAAAATAACATACCCATGAAAAACCTTTTAAGAATTAATGGAAATTACTCAGAGTGAGGCATTACATTTGACTTACAAATTTATGTTAGGAAAGAAGCGATGACACAGAAGACTCATTTTGAACACTCCCAGGTCTTTTGTGAGGATAATTTACAAAATCTCAGTAACTGTGGTGAGCAAACTCAAACCTTTCTCAGCATGGTAAAGGAGGATCACGGCGAAGACAGATACTCCCCACAGATCTCCCCCAAGCCACATCCTCACGCAGTGCGGCGCAGATAAACATGACTGTTAGTTAGTAGGGCTGTTGCTGATTTGAAACTGTATTTTATTAGCAATAACCCGAGCTCTGCATCTATAAACTCTTATTCTTATGTGCTTGAAAATCGCTGTGCACCAAAAGGAAATGCGGTTTCTCTTGGTGTCATACCCGAGTAAATACCGTTCTCCCATAAATAGGCCCAGATTAATCTTGACTGCTTTTGGGGTAGCTGGATGAAACAAATCCACTAGCAAAAATCATGACCCCTTTTTATTAATTTGGGATAAGCATGAAAAAATGCCATTTCCTTCTCGGAGCTTATTTAAATGCCTAATCTCCAAACTGATCATCGGTTTTTGAAGTAGGGTGTACTCTCAAGGGAACAGCTCCTCTCTTTAAACAGCTCTTCTGGGCGCAGCAGCGATACCTTTCCTTCCTGTGATGGAAAAAGCCAGCTTACATTGAGCCTTTGATCAAGACTTCTCCACCTGGAGAAATTCATTCTTCAAGGTCTGACACGGGAGTATTTAAGTACTCATAAGAAAATGCATTGTGTACAAGTAGTGAATGCCAGCCAGAATGGCATGTTTTGGCATGAGGTTCTCATTAACTACAAAGTCTCTCCATTTGAGCTTGCCCTGTAACATAAAAATCTGCCCCGGGCAGTCCGTAAGGAGCCGTAAGGTAATCCCTCAGCCAGAGACCGCATCTGGGTCTGCGGTACCTCTTCTGGGTGGGTATCTCCAGGCTGTGGGGGAGATCTTCAAACATATGTAGGGGTGCAGGTTTCAGAGATTAGAGGGACTTTACGCGCAAGTCTCCTCGAAAGGAAGAAAGCTGAGCATGTTTTCTTTTCCCAGTCCCCTTCGGTTCCTACTTGAGTTTGAAACTGCTGTGTCTATGAAGCAATTTATAAGAGAACTGTAAAAGATGATGCCATGTAACCTGTGTTAGTTTTGGAATAGGCTTACACTTTGAATCCTCATTTCTTTTTAAAGATGCGTATTTGGGGGGAAATCACTGCATTTTTCTAAAACCTGGGAGATTATGGAATTATCAGACAAAATTAGGGCTGAATTTCATATTTGTCTCATTTATTTATTTTGATCTAAATGTTTTACTGGGTAACAAGGACGGTGATTGCACGCAGCGTTTTGTGGCATTACACAAGCAAGTCTCGGCTGGCACCTGCCCTGACTGGCACGAAAGGGGCGGCATTCTGATCAAGGGATTGTTTTTCCTAATGCTCTTCTAATGAGTCCACTTCTGTCAACTCTATAATAAATATAAAACTGGTGAATAGGTGGTTACTGCGATGGTAGTAACTTCTAGCCGGTACCATCTGTGTTATAAATGCAGAAGGGATGCAGAGAGATTAACCGGGAATGCAAAGAGATTCCTTTAAAGGCAAAGTCCAGTAGGCCTGGATGTCTGCATGCGCCTTTCCACTTGCTTGCTTTGTTTGTTGTTTCTGGTTTTTTTAATTAAGCATATCGAAATGAATTCTGTGGTAGAAGCAAAGTATTTCTGGAGCATAAAATCCAGAAATGCTGTGCAACTCAAGCACTTCTGACGACAGAGCTAATGTTAAATAAACCCTGACAGCAAGGATCTTTATATCCAAGTTAATGACAGTGGAAAAACCAGACTCTGCAAAATGTTAGCAGAAAACAGGTAATGGAGGAATTGCAGTAGTTCCTTAATATTACAGTTTACCCATCGATACAAAATTTCTGCTTTTTGTAGCTTTCTCACCATTCTTTAAAGATAGTTACCGGTGCACAAATTTATTTGGGCAAATGATTTGGCTATTATTCGTTTTGGTGTTTGCATTCAGTTTGTATTTAGAAGGCGTGTAGTGGCTCAGTGCTTTACCTGAGGTCTGAAATAATCACTGGAATCTAAAATCAGTTCTTCAAGGTCTGACTGCACGAAGTCAGTAAGTGCAGTGCGTTAACGGGGCCTGAGTGTGTTTTTAGCTCTTGGGAATGGCGTTAACGAACTGTGTGACAAATATCATTAAAGAGGCAAACTAGCCCCTTAGTTCTAGGGAGGATGGGGTTCTGTGGCCCTAGGAAGGACTTCCAGTTGAAGAGCCGTGTATAGAAAATAAGGGAGGACTTCCACCTTGAAATTTTCTTACCAAAGCCCGCATGGGCTTCCACCTCTGCCGTTGCTGGGATCCCACCAGGTAGCGTGACTGTCACAGCCACTACAAATCCCCGGTGAGCGGCATCGGCAGTGAAGGCTGAACCGTTCTGAGGTTGGAGCCGCTCCCTCTGCTCTGCCCCGGCCAGTCTGTAGCACTGGGCCCTGCTCCGCTGGCCGGGGGCCTTTCTCATAAGTGCCCTGCAATTTTGGAGTGTCCGTTGCCTTCTAAGGGGTGAAAAATGTAAGGGGAGGACTGAGGAGGAAAGTGAACATAAACCTGTTCAGAAAAAAAAAATCTGGAAATTGTAAAGCCTTAAAATAAAATTTAGAGGTGATCTCTTAGGAGTTACAGGGCATAGCTTTCATTAGAATTAAGAAAAAGACCTTTTGTTTTGTTGTGAACACATTTTGTCTGCCAGCATCTAGCGAGAGTTAGAAGGTTTTTGGAAGTCACTCCTGTGATACTTTTTTCCCTTTCTACCTACCGTAGGCTCCCTTCCACTCTGAAACCTACCCAAAGGCAAGAAGTTAGTGAGTACATCTGATGTATGATCGGATAGTGCTGTAACTTCTGTGAATTTCTGTACTGGCAACTTTGACTACCTTTTCTTATTTGAGAAGACTGGAGGATGAGAGATTTCAAACGAAAACAAAGCCTTCCATATAAGAAGCCATTTTTTGTGTACAGTTGAGGACAGCACTGAAATCAGGATGTTGGAAAGTACACTGAAAGTGCTAATTAATGAGAAGGTCAGGAATGCTGTAGTGTCATTAACGGAACAGCAAATACTGCACGCCGGCATAGCAGAGAACAGCTTTTACGTTTAGGTAATGGGATGTGACAGGGTGCCTGGTTTCACAGTACCTACACATGAAATGCATTAAGAAGTACCTTTCAAGCTAACGTAAAGGGCTTTGAGCTCTCGCTTTGCTTGTAATTTAAGTCTAACTTGCACAATTACCATATATACCTTTCATGTTTTTGTTCCTTGGCAAAACCAGATAGGTGTATATCAGCAAGCCCCTCTCTTGATCCATTTGCCGCAGTTTGGTTCCTGTACATGACTCTTTCCCCTGAATGCCGGCTCAGAGGTTGTTTTCTTCCAGAACAAGTGGTTCCAGACACGGCAGGACAGAGGAGATTCTTAAATGAGCAATTACAATTATGGTTCCCCACTCATCTCCACAGTCTTTGCCTCCAGCCTCCTTACTTGAGGACTCATGGAGGTGGAAGGAGAAGAAGAATTGTTTGGTCAGCCAGACCCCTGATGGTGTAACCCATCCAACAGGCAGACAAAACACCATTAACTGGAGAACTTCAAAGCACTTAAGAAATAGCAGCTATCAAAACACTGTCAATATCAGACTGTAATAGATGATAGCAAATACCCTTTAAGTAGTTTAGGTGAGATTTTAAACCCTCCGCATCCTGCATGGGCAAACTGAAGTTGGCAGAAGGTAGAAGACTGATTTTCAATGGTTAAGGATTTATCACTCCAGATGAAATCAATTCGAGCTTTAGGTTTTCATCAGCTAGAAAAACGGGTTGTATGAGACGTAACCGTTACCACTGTCTTCGTGCAAGCTAGTTTTGAAAAAGAGATGCATACCTGTGTAAGTTGTTCCTCTAAATAAATTCAAAACTTCCGATGTGGCGATAATAGAATCGCCATTCATCATTAACACCAGCTTTGAGAAACAGAATATTAAATTTTTCTTCTGATTAATCTGAACTTTACAAAAAGGACTATTTACTTAAATAGAAGCACTATTTACCCAACAGTAGACTGATCACACTGGTTTTGGCCTTCACAATTAAAGCGTGCTTGCTCTATGTAACTAATTACACCGGTGAATTCCCATCCTAGCGGCACTGCCGTGATCCACCAGTTTGGTGAGTTAACGTTACGCTCATGTCCCCGTACTCAAACAATCAGTACAACCAATCTGAAATCAGATGTATCATGCCTTGTAAATCACCAGATCATAAACCTTAACAATACCAACATGTAGTCAGTATAATATTGAACTAAATTAGTGGTTTAGGACTACAGTAATTAAAAAATGAGTTATGCAAACATTCTATGATCTTCGTGTGGAAATACGGGAGTTGTCTCCGAACAGGACTTCAGATCATTTGCTTAGCATTTAAGTAGCTGGCTACTGTTTTCGCTGGTATGTTGGCCTTCCTTGTAGTATTCTTCAGTAATTCAGAAAGGGCAGGTGAAACAGGCTGTAAAATCAAGGAGGGTGGAGATGGGATGTGACAACATCCAGCCACCCGGCCTATGCTGAACCATCTGTTCTCAGGTACTTTGTTGCTCAACCACACCTTGTCCTTGTGTGTCACTTAATTTCTTTCATGTGCTGAGTAACTGTGTATATAGGAAAAGGTCCCCTGTACGCTGACGAGTTGTTCGGCGTCCACTTAGGACTGATAAGAACAACTGCATTTTCTGGAGGAGCACTTACAGCTCTTTTGTCCAGAACAGATGTATTACCCCCTGTAATATACAATGTCACAGAAGATTGGCTCATTTTGGCCTTGGCGGATCAAGATCCTCCACTGTCTCTCACTGACATACCAGCAGAAGCTGAGAATCGTGTGCTTCTACCCTCAGCTGCAGTGTCCCCATAAAGAGAACATAGCCTTTTGGGATTTGTCATTTATATGGTGCACGTGAGCTGTGCCCTCCAGCCCAATTGATCAGTGCCCGCATAGCCGTAAGGAGAGGGTTTTAGAATAATGTCACTCCTGAGACAGGTATTTAGCGATGTCATTATGTTGGCCTGTCTTCACAGCATTATCAGAGCATCTTTTATCGCTGTGATCAGTGCATCCCTGTGAGCCCAGCTTTGCATTCCCCAAGTAGCTGTCTTCTCGCGACACCTGTCCACGACAGTCTGCCGAGACCGCTGGTGCAGTTTGGATCAGCAGACGAGAATCTGGTGTTACCTGATTCTGTTTCTCTATGGTTACACTCCCTGTGGCCCAGCCTGCAGTTCGCCTCTCTAACAGGAATCAAAGTTGAGAGTATCAGATTCTTCCCTGCAGACGTTTCAGTAAAGGACAGGACTGTGTAAACCTTTTCTTCTTCGCTAATGCAAGGGAACAGGCAATTTCCTGCTTTCCAAACCTCTTTACAATCATTAACTCCCAGTACAGAGCTTACCAGGGATAAAGGACTCCTACACACTCAGGTGCAGTTGTGGCAATAAAAGGGCCTTATAAAGGAATAAAGCTGGCAGGGATTGAAACTAGGCGCTGAGATGCCAGCGCTGGCAGCACCTTCCTCAAAGTTCTCTACCAAGAGCTGAACAGCGATGGCTGTTTCCCTACTGGAAAGACCCCACTGCTTCCCCTCAGCAGAGCCTGGTACCACAGAGTGGAACAAGACAGCGGCTCGCACCGACACGCCCGTGTCGGGCTCGGGAGCCAAACCCTGCTGCCTTACAGCCTTCAGAAAGGGCTGTCAGTGATCCTCCCTTGCTGTAGCCGGCAAAAGCAACATTAACTAGAGCTAGTGTCACCTTGCCCCCATCTCCTGGGCATTAAAATTCTACTGGCATTAACATCCATGCGCTTCTTTACTAGCTCCCCCGCTCGGGATGTATTTCACTGCTATAACCGTTATAATATTACGCTCACCTCATAAATATCCGTTGACAAGCTGGAGCATACAACTGAAGTTAGGTTTATATTTTTTCTTAAAGATAGCTGATTTATATGTATGCTTTGGAGAGGGGTTGCTAACGCACCTATGGTCTCATGCAGCTCTAAGCAGTGTTCAGAGATTTAAACTGCCGTCTCTCTCACACTTGTTCTTTGTTCCTGACGAGCAGATAATTCCTCGTCTCGGGCCCCCAAGAAGCTCAGAACACTTAAGAATTTGGAATTGGCTTTACACTTCTGACAGAAACCTGCAGGTTCTGTTGCCGAGCTCTTAGCCCTCAAAACTCATGTCTGCAGGTGCGCGTTGCTACCAGCATGTTTATTTTATACAAAGCAAAACCATTGTAAGTTGTCAGAGTTTCCTGTCCTTGCATATGTCATGTTACTGCCCACAGAAGACCACCCACAACAGGTTTCGGTGGCTGCGCTTTCACCAGCTGCCATCCTAATGCAGTGCCGTTAGGCGGCTGCACAAATTGAGAGTGAGGAGATCCCAGTTGGCATCCCTGAACCGCGCTATGGTGGTAGGTATTTAGCACCTGGGAAAAGACTACGTGCAGTGCTATACACTGCTAGAAGTGTCATTTTTCACAGAATAAATCAGCAATGAATCTCTTAGAGGAATGATCTTGAACTGGCGTTACTGCGACAGAACCCATCACTACTGATGCCGACATCAGGATCATTTATCCCAAAAATTACTTAACCGATGGCTGAAATATCACTGACAGAGGTGAGGTAAGCTCTGAACCCCAAGAACAACACTGGATGGGCACAAAATCCTCCTAAAGTAAAAACAACATAATAAAAAGAAACAAACTACGGGTGGCTGGCACTATATGTTTCTACCCGAAGGATTTTTTTTTTTCTCTAGCAGTTTCTGCCAGTAACTTGACATAAGTGGAAAGGCATGACTTGTTCATTATGCTTATACTTACGTGATGTAGCCTCCTTAGCATATGGGCATGAACCTCATGATCTTTCCAATCTAGCGGTCACATAGGTCAACTTCCAAAAGTCACATAATCTGAATTTCAAGAACAGTGAAAACTGGCATCATTTGCCTCAAAAAAAAAAAAACCACCAAAAAAACAAAAGGCTGCTTTGAGGAGTATGTGCCAGCACAATTACAGGTACCTCAGAAGCTGAGTCTGACTGCACAGCCACCTTTTATCCCTTGGTCCTGCTGTAGCTGTAGGCAAGTAAAGCGAACGTCGAGTAACGTGTCGAAAGGAGGACAGGACTAATTTCTTTTAAAAGATAGTTACTCTCTTTCTGCACCAAATACATACCATGTTTTAGAGCATAGGCCAACAAACCAAAACTGCCAGTAATAGGCTCAAAATAGGTATTTCAAACACGTTTTCTAAATACCTAAAATGTGTAATGGATGGCCAAGAGTCTGTTGCTGCTGTGTCAGCCAAGTATTTCTTGCAGGAAAACATGCAGCTTAGTTGTAGCCATCTGCCCCAAACTTTTACCTTAGTCTAAGTATTAATTTGTGTGGAGAAGCCCTGTGGGTATCTTAAACCCATGTATGTGTTATATCTGACATAGTCCTGATTCGGCGGTTCACTACAGTTGAACAAAGTTGCTAAGCTCTGGTTTGTTGGATTTTTTCAGGCGCCTGTGATTTAGGCGGGTGTTTTGGTAAATCTCATGTTGACAAGGTTTGCTAAACGTTTGGAGCAAGCCTTCACTGATGCAGAGCAAGTGTGCATGTATAAAAAGCTGCTGTTGTCATCTGGCAGGGCTTGGTATCCACTCTGTACGCATTTTGCTTAGATGTAAAATGAAAATACTTGGTGCACTGCAGTGAGGAGTCGAGGGGTATTATCTGTAGTATTTTTAGTACGCTGGCGGCTTTGAGAAAATGCTATTAAGAACAGCTTTTCACCCCACTAATGACGCTTATTTTGTAACTGGACATATGGACATTTCGGCACAGTTGCTACAGCGAACAAAATCTTTGAAGTACATGTTTACCAGTGGTGTAACCTTGTGAAACCCAGGACTGAAGGGATTTTGTAGCTCAATATGCTATGTGGCACTGAAAGGAGTGCTTCTGCCAAGGCTCTCTGGTACTTGAGAGCAAAGATGGAGGACTCGACTTTAAACACTGTTTTCTAACCTTTAAAATTCCAAGTAACTTCCACAGAGCGATCTGAAAAGCTCAATCCATGCTGAACTCCTACTGATCAAGTCAAACATGAACGGGAATGGTGCCGTACAGTTCCTCACGTGCACCTGCACAGACCTGTGCTCTGTGGGGCTGCTCAGGAGCGGGGCAACGATCGGTATGAGCGCACGCATGCAAGAGCTACGGTTATTCTTATCATCTGTACTCCTCTCGTGTCTGAGTGCCAGTCACACTGTCATTTACACTGCAGGGAGGCAGCTCTTGCCCTGACCGGTTTTCAGAGAAGGACAAGAAGGAGAGTGGATGGCACAGGTACGCATGCAGCCAGGAAAGGGTAAGGAAACAAGCACTCAACTAACACGAGCATTTGCCATCCTGCCTAGACAGGTTTTGGTAATGAAGAAGGGAGGGATTTATTTTCCTTTGCCAAGTTTTCTGTGACTGCTTTATTCAGCAGTTCTCCAAATAAACTACTGCCTTGAAAAAGAGTGGTTGTGACAAGCTGCCTCTCCTGCGAGTTGGCCTTCCAGGTCTGGGAGAAGAGCGCGACGGGCTGCTGAGCCGGTTGTGTGGGCCTTAGGGGAGAATAAAACTGTATGCATTTGTAGCATCTGCTTCAAAAGGAGGTTGTGGCAAATATTTTATTCAGCAGAGCTGGAGGTCTCCTGTCTCTAGAGGGCAGGAGTTTGTTGTTTTCCCCATACAAGGCAAGCATTGCTTATGCAAAAGGAAAAGATGTGGAAATGGCCTGGAGAGTCGCTGTTTTTCTACCACGGATTCTTTGGAGCGAGGGCCCCAGCGCGCTCCCCATCTGACCCCTTGGCAGTAAGTCTCCCTCACTTGCAGCGCTTCTGCCTCCATGGAAATACACCATGGCCTGGGAAGGTTTGACCCTTCTTTCCTGAAGGACACATTCTTGTTTTCCCCTTGCAAGCGCCTGCCAATGGAGGGCTCTTCTACTTCAGATCTAATTATGCCTTGGAAAGCAGATCAAGCTCATTCTCACTGCCAGAGGGAAAGTGATCTCTGTCCTGGCGTCCATCCCAGCACACACCTAACCCAGTGCTGACGCTCGCTCACGTGGGCGCAGTAACCAGGACATTTCTTCTCTTGTCATCCCCAGAGTCATAGCTGAGCTGTCACTGGGAGAGCTCCCTCTCCTCAAGTGAGAAACCAGAGGGGTGGGATTGTAACGCTCATTTCCAGGTGAAGTTCCGAGAGCTCTTCCTTAATTTCTGCGGTATACGTGCATCGCTGCAGCGGGATGGGGGTGCTGAAGAACAGGAGAGAGGTTTTCTCTGAGAAGTGTCTTGGCTCTTTAAACTCTTCTAAAACTTCCTGGGATGAATCCTTGTCAGGAGTAAGTGTTACTGGGGATCCCATTTATGTTATGGGAGGACTCCAGCCAAACTGACAGCAGGCCTGATCTTTAGTGCCAAATGGTCTCCTTGTGTTAGCAGCCTAAATGACTCCTCAAGTCCTCTACATCTTTTTTTAGGAAGAAAGAGAATATGCTACTAGATGCATCACATTTCAAGGCTTGTAAAATCAAAAACAGAGCCCAATTTTAAGACCACTAAAACCAACAAACATCAAAACCTGGCACTTTGGGGTCTTTTCCATCTAAAAAGGCAAGGAATATCAGAAATTTACAGTTCCTAGAGATGGCATCTGTAAAGCAACAGTCCAACATCTCCATTATTCTTCCTTCCTCCCCTCTGTGCAATTAAGCAAAGCGAAAAGAATGCAAGTTATCTTTCTCTGAAATCAGAGGTAGCAGCAGATAAACCATAACTGTGAGAAGAGCTGTCCTCTTCAAACTCCTTTTCTCCTACATCATGTCCTCAGGTCAGGAAAGTCCCCTTCAAGCATTTCCTAAAATCTCCTTCCCTCAGGAATACTTCCCCGTCTCCTTTTCTGGATAGACTTCTCTAAGAGATGCTGTCCTCTTCAACTGTCTCATATACTTAAGAAGCAGATGCTCTATCTACAGCTGTGTAGACCATAAGTCATGCAGGGGTCATGTTCTCAGCTTGTAACAGAGCAATGACTTGGCATCCATACCCCAGCCAAAAAACTGGCCGATTTGATTTTACAGGATCTGATGGGCATGTGATAATTACTTGTAAAGAGAGAAGTCACCCCAGTTGTAAAGCATTTTAGGAAGCTATGTAAATTATTTTTAAATAATTATCATGCAATTATGGTGATGATGAAAAAATTCCACTTAAGAAATTCTGTGGGAGAATGTGAATCTGTTTGAAGATGTAGTTCGAGTTTAAGTGGATCATCTTAGGAGGAAGACTAGAAAGGCCCCAGCACGGTGGGAGGGTGCAGCTCTGCCACGCGAATGCCTGCACACACGCTGCATGTAGCAGCCCTCTAGATGCCACTGTGATCCAGCTGTCACTTCACCAGCCGAAGCCTTTACAGCGATACCTGATAGCCGGGTCCTTCACAGCAATAATGAATTCAGCATTAATGACACTGACTACCGGGCCCAATAAACAACGCGGATGCCAGGCTGCTTCCCCACCCCTCGGCCCATGTCGATTTTCCCCGTCAAGAAGTCAGCTCTCCTTCCTGCAGACAAAACCCTGCAGCACATCATTAGGCTTTCGTTTTAATTCAAGTGGATTAGTAATCAGAAACTTCACAGACATTTGGACATCCCTCCCCTCCTCCCCCCAAAACCCCTTCTCCTTTCGGAGCAGTGTTAGAAGTGGCAGCTCCAGAATCCTCTGCCTCGGACCAAGGCCTAGATCCTTCCTGAAGGCCAAACTCTCATGCTACACCATTGTTAAACAACTGCAGAATATATTTCTCCTGTGGCCTGCTCCATATCTGGTTTAGATTTAGACCTTCTGGATTATGAGAGAGGAGAATCGATGAAGCAGTTTCATTGATGTTCATACACACCTCTGTCAGTCTGCCTTGCTCTCAGTTTGCAGAGATGTCTGTTAACTGTGTGTCAGGCATATTTCAAATGACGCTAATATATTGCTGTTGTTGCTAGCATTACTGCGGGTTGAAGCCCGAGCCATTGACCCAAGATCCCCTGTACTCAGAAAACAGAAGACAAGATTTCTCTTAACTAGTCCGTTAGGATAACAAGTGCTGTTTTCTGATGCTAATAACTGGGGACAAAGATGAAATGCCAGTGTGCCTTTCCACATCTGTCTAGCGCTTGCATTAGGAGTTGGTGCCTCTGTCCAGGAACACAAACTGTTACCAGTGAGGGCTGCATGTCTGGCCCCCTTGCATACAAAATCAAAGCTTAATCTCATATTTGGGCTTTATAGACCGCAGAAGAGATCCGCTGCTAGGAGTCGCAGTGCTCTGGTGAACTGTAGCTACTCGTAGCAGGCACAGGGCAGAGCAGCCTTTGAATAACAGAGCTCTCACGTAATGGAAAATGAGGATCCGTCACCAGCCAGCAGAGGAGGACAGGAACGTAAGAGTTCTCCTCGTACAAGAAGTTATTCCAGCAAGCAAGACAGTGGGGAGCATGCAGGCAGCAGGTTTCTGTGGCAGTTCTTTGCCAAGAGGTCTGTAATTTAGGAAGACTTTTGTCCTGGATTATCTTGACAGCTAGCAGTACTCTCCTTTTTTCCTAATAGCGAGGCATTTGCTAATAATTCACTTGGATGTACTAGTGTCACACTTAACAGCTCCTTTTAGTTTTTAGGCACTGCTTCTGGTCTCGTGTCTTGCTGAAAATCAGGAATAGTTCCTTCAAAGTCAGCAGTGTAAATCTCATGGAAATAAGAGCAGAAGCTGGTCCTCAGATTGTATTATGACAGTGTGGTGTCTATCACGGGCTCCTTTTCAGGACTACCAAGCAGTTGGCCCGTTACAAGTGCTGCTGGCAGCCTCTAGGATGTGTGCGCTGCAGAGAGATACCGCTCGAGTCCTGCAGCAGTTGTACTCTTCCTTGTGGACTGGGGTATGTGGGGTGAAGTCTGTATGCTCTGAAATATTTTTTTCCTCATTGAAAATCACTGCTACAGATGTGCTTAGTGGAGATGCTAACATTCTCCAGAAGCTAGGAGAAGTGTCCCGTGGGGACACAGTCAAACTGCATTTATTCTTTCCTCTACATTTTTCCTAAGAGTACATAACCAGCTACTGGTTATGGGTCTTTTCGTGCCCTGAACCCTGAGGAAGGATAGGGTGTTTATGGTCTGTAGAGCCACCCACATGGGATTTGCTTCTGGTGCTGCCCAGACACTGTCTACATCACTTGACTTACAAGCCTGTCTGCACTGCCCACCTTTCTGCTTCGGAGCTCTCCTGAGATGCATGGGGGAAAGGGTAAATGGCGCTGGGTTTTGTTCTGTTTCAGTTTCCACCTTTCCCTTTCTTCCTTCTTTTGTGTGGATCAGTATGATTTGTATGATTTGTATAATGAGTTTGGGTTTTGGTGAGGCTTTGTTATACGTATGCCCGGAGATCTTGGTATTAAGTGCGTTTTATAAATTAATAAATAAATATGCTCATTTGTTGTAGAATTTCTATTGTTGATTTGGGAACAGTAAGCTCTTGCAAATCTCAGCTTTCACCTTGCCAATCACTGTATTCCTGCAAGTGCACTGCAGTTATTTGGAACCTTTTCTGGGTTGGTGTTGGCATCCTTTTGCTAGATTACATTTATGCATTAGTACCATCTGTGCCTGCTGTACCTTCTGTGAGTTAGCCCTGGCCAAATGACTGGCATTTATCTGGAAGTGCATTAAAAAAAAAAAAAAAAAAAAAAAAAGAACTAGAAAAAGAAAGGAGGTAGAGAGACAGTAAGGATGGTACCTGGAGCTTGATGTTTGCTGCTGGCACTAATGGATCCCGGGGAGGAAGACACACTGGTGAGCACAAACACCTGGACTGACGTCCTTCATTTCAACTGCTGATGAAATCTGGCGTGTCCTTTCTGAGTCCTCTCTAAATAAGAGCTGCTTCATCTTGTTGGGGTATTCAAATAAATTCTCCCTACCCTTGCGTTCTTAGGGAAAGACAAACTGGCAAGACTTAAGAGAACAAACTACTGCAGTCTGAGGGACAGTTCTGGGCTGGTGACGGTCTTTTTCCATTGCATCTTGTTTCAGTTTGGTCAGAGAGTGTTGGGGCTGAGTAATGCCTTTAATCTTTCAGCTAGTATTGAAGGTTATTTACAATATTGATTGCATATAGGAATGTAGATGTCACCGTGCTGGGTTTATCATTTTGCTTTCTGTTCAGAGTCATCTGCTGGTCAAAAAAACTTGGGTATAAAATAGCCTCTTAGGGTTTCTTTTCTATAAATAAAGGTAGGGGTGAGCATTGTCTTCTGTTACTGGTTTTTAAATGTCTGTCGTTGTCTTTGTCATAATAAACAAGAAATGCTCCCCACTGAAAGTCAGAGAGTACTGATATACAGCAGCATACTAACCTTCTTGAAGGATTCCTGAGAAATCGGAGCACTTTGCACGGGCTGAAGCTTTACTACTACTACCCATCTTAGAGCAGCAAGCAACACACCGCTGCTCCACTTTTGTAGTCAGTCAAGGACAGAGCCAGTTCCACATCCTGCCTCATCCTGCCTTGACTTCCCATTGCCTGTCTAGGCTGAGGTAGCTTCAAGGGAAGGGCCTGTGAACCGTATACATCCGTGTCTCTCTGAGACAAGGCAAGTCTTAACGCTAATACAGGGAAGGGAATTCCTTGCAAAGCCAGTGAAAGCATCATGGTCCAGGCCTGTCCATGCCTGTCTCTGGACACAGACTGATGGGCAGCATCCAGAGCACCCCTCCAGTATTGAGAGTCTCCTTTTTCCCCAGTACAGCTACATCTGTGTCATGAGGTAAATTGGTCCGAGCTCCGCAGTACCCTCATCCAGATGAAGAGAGTCTGGTCATTTAAGAGACTGTGAATCGAAAGCAAAGATTTCCTCATTTGACACTGTTTTTCATTTAATACCAGTTTCACTGAACCCAAGAAAAAGAACTTTTGTGCATATTCCTATTTGACAGCAGTTTGGACCCATTTGTCCTAAGTATTTAGGTACAAAATAGGGAGAGCAGATACAAATACACATGAAGGAGTTCTCTAAAGTGAACATAACCGGTAAGAATTTAGAAGAAAATTATTTGGCTTAAAAATTACTGTCATTAAATAAATCAGTGCTACATCAGTCTGTCAAGAAAAATAATGCGCCTTATCCAGCCTATATTAGAGAAAGAGCACACAAGCTTCTGGCAGAGGGGCTACACAGCCACCTCTGAGCTGAAAACTGTTCCTACCAAGGCTCTCCACTCCAAAGGAGGACTCATCTTTGTGTTTGCGTGGACAGTGCCAGAACTGATGGAACTCCCTCTTACTTGTAAGCATTCCCTGAAATTAGGATGACCGTACAGTAGACTCTCCCAGCAAGAACAGATGTTGGAGTATCAGCAGTTTTACTTGCGCACTGTTTGATGCACCGTTCGTTCATAGTGTATTTTTACTGAGATGCGATATTGTAGAGTATTGCAGAGCTTGTGATTTCTACGCATACAGCACGTCTCCTTCAGGGGCCTGCCTCCAATGCTAGTCGTTGCTGCTTAGGTGTTTTGCTTTCATGGGTCCTAGCGTGGGAATAAAAGTTGCCAGTTCATAGTTAAACAAATGGCATAATCATAGTTTGTATGGACTGCCTTTTGCTGTAGCACCCCTGTAGCATGTAGCACGAGGACTGCTGGTCCGAATGGCAGGTTCTGTAGGCGGTGGTGCATGAGGGAGGCACATGGCTTGCCTCAGGCCTCTCGCCCGCCCTGGGGGGCACCAGCCCTTGCCTGCCTAGGCCAGCCTGAAACAGGGGAGGAAGGTCCACCCAGTGCTTGTGGAGCGCTTCCCTGGAGGGAATAGCTTGGGGAGCACAGCCCGCTGATGACACAGAAACTATAAAAGCAACAGCGGCTGCTCTTGTTCTGTTGCGTGAAGGTCAGTTTTCCAGACATGCTCTTACAGGCATAGTGATCTGTTCCCCAAAAGTACTTGTTGGCATTCTCTTCTGTACACTTCGTGCTGTCTTGAACGCTCTTACTTCAGATTTACATCAGAATATATAAGAGAAGAACTAGAGCTAGTTTTACAAATATTTATATATAATAAATAATTTATTTGTTTTGTTCTGAATGCCCACATTGACACTGTGGAAATCTTTTCTTCTAAGAATGAGATATTTGGAATTCAAGATATGCTTTTTCTTTTTTCCATATGTTCTGTGTTAAACATATGCTATACTTTATATTTAAAAACTAGCAGCAGACTGAAAAAAATAGCCCACACCAAAAAAAATATGTTTCTTCATTATCAAGAGCTTCTGGGTATTTTTTTTTGTTTGGTTTTGGGTTTTTTTTGTTGGGGTTTTTTTGGGGGTTTGGAGGGGGAAGCACCCTTGAGGATAATTTCAGAATGTGAAACTAACTTCTAAGAGCTGTGGCGAAAGTGAACATCTGGTTCTTCATTTGCAGCATATATAAGGCTTGTCATAGCTTAGAGCTATACATTGCCACATAGAGGTAGTGATTAAGTTTTCAGCTTTGTAATTAAGGAAGGAAGCCCCTCCACTTAATTTAGGAATTGGCCTTTTGAATACTTGGATACTGAAAAACTGTACTGATAAAAATGACCAGCGTCTGACATCAGCGCAGGCTCTACCTTCTGAGCTAAAAGACCCTCCCTCTTGCTGCCATGTCTGGGACTAGACAGGGTTTTCCTATTTATCTTCTGCTTCTGTATATAGAACTAACTATTGTTTACCTAGTATGGGCAGCGAACAAAATGCAGCACAGAAGTGGGCACGGCTGAACACCAGGTCTGTATCTGGCATAGCCAGATCACAGCTATAGCAAGATGGGTGATCCATCTTGCAGAACTGACATGTGAAGCAATGTGCTAGCAATTATTTACATATGCCACCATTACTTTATATAAGCTCAGCCTGTGGTTTTGGTTTGGGGGGTGGATGTGGGACAACAACTACTTCATCATTAGCCAGATAAGCATCTGCAGACATGTGCATGCTCTGAGCCAGCGGCCTCTATCTCTGTGGCTGTGCAGCTTCATTAGCCTGGGAGGAGAAGAAGGGTCACCCACGGGCTGGCTCCTGTTAGCACGGGCACGGCCACGTTCTAGGGGATTTAGAGAGCATGGGGGCAGAGCTGGGAAGCCTCTTGTCAGAACTGCCGCTGACAACACTACACCACAAAGAAGTACATTGCCAAATCCTCTGCCTCCCACAAATGAGCTCTGCATCTCTGAGCCTTGCAGAGTTCCTCAGCAGCAAGGTGAGCTCTGCCAGAGGCTCGTCTCGCAAACGCGTTTGGTGTGTGCACGTGGAGGCGCAGAGCAAGCGCAGCAAACCCCTGCGCTGCGGCAGGTGTGATGGTCAGCGCACCCCAGGGTAGCTCTGCTCTGAGCTTGCTCCTCTCTCCCTGCAGGAAGAGCCACTTAGAAATGTCAGCAAGAGAAGGAGAAAAAAGTTTTAAGGGATTTGAAAGAAATTATAATCATCCTCATAATCTACATCAAGATTGCTGCCTAAGGTATTGAACTTGTTTTAATTGGTAAAAGGAAAATTAACAATCACCACAAAAAGATCCTTGTTTTAGAGTAGGAAAATGGTACGGTATGTTTAAATCGACGTAAGAGTTAAAAATCCTGTGATAAATCTAACTGGTGAGTTTAGGAAAGGAAATGGGGTTTGTCATTTGTTATATAAATATGAAGTTATGTGGCTGTTGCTATGGTGACACCTTGTTTATTATATAGCAGAGTAAACTGTGAAAATTTGCTGCCTAAGAGGGCTTCAAACTACGTAGTTTTTTCCCCCCATTGTTTTAGGTCTTTTTCATGAACGTTTAATTTGCTGTTTGGGAGGGGAGGAGGAAACGCCTGGCCATCCTCTAGCTAGGTATGAATATTTTAAACTTTATGAAATCACTGGCAATTTAGAACTTGTCTCTGAAATTAACTGGTAAATGACCACAGCAACATTTAGAAGTAAAAAGCAATGAGGTGTGCACAATTACCTTCTAAAGCTGGAGACACACACGTACTTAAGCATGAATTTAATTATAATACGGGTAGATTGGTACCACTTTTTAAATCCTATCACTGATGAGGATGACAGCTATTTCTAGTTGAAACCATAATAAAACAAAAGCCTACGCTGTTAAATTATAAACTTATAAATAAAAATTCTCTTGCAAAAATAAAATATAAGTTTAATTATTGTAATTAGTTGCATATTTTAAATTACATTTTCACACAAATGTAATTAAATTAGTAAAGATAACTTTGTGAACTGCCTTAAAATGGCTTACATATATTTAGCTGCAGTTAGGAAAGGGCTGATTTAAGCTAAATGGTTTTTAAAATTTTAAAATGGCCCAGGCATGTTGATAAGGGGTCTTGTACCAGTTTTAATAGAATATAATCAAGCCAGTCTATCATTTCCATATGTAGGGTCTTACTGAAAGAAATAGCCCTATTAAGCCCCACTTTGCTTGTCTGAAAATCCTTGCTTCTAATTATGCCTTTGCAAACAAACTGACGTTTCGGAGTTTGTGAATTATATATAGCATACAAGTACAAAAAATTCAAGACCCGCTACTGTCACGTAAGGCCAGACGAAGAAGACATGCTGCTAGCGCTACTCCTTACTGGAGGAGAACCGTACAGCCTTGGCTACAGCTGAACACTAGTATATAGTCTCACTTGCTGTAATGGACAAATTCACAGCCCAGGTTTTTTGCTCCCATAATCTTTTAAGTCTGAGAAGTATATGAACAAAATACTTCAGCTAAGCAGACTAAAAGCTGCCATGCCAACATCATGCTTATGCAGTGAGGTGGCTTTTTTCCCTTGACTGGTCCTGTTTAAAATCAACGGGGCTACATTAAGACACCATTACCATAGGAAGGTGTACAAAATATTGTCAGTATCACATAACGCTTCATTAAAGATACAGGTAAACTTTGTTAGGCAATACATCTGTAAAATCTATCCAAACAATAAAAAATAAAAAAGAAAACCCACCAACCAAAAAACCAAACCAAAAACTGACATGAGACATAGGAATGTGGTCGATCTCTGTATTCAGTCAAATCTGATTGCGAAGCAAAGTCTTTTTGAAATAAACAGTCTTCCTGCAGTGCTTGCAACCCAACTATGGCAGCATTATAAATTAACGCAAAAGATGCCAAAAGGCCCGTTAAGTAGAAAATGTCAATACACAAATGTTAATCAAGAGATTTACAGAAGAATTTGAAGTCTCCAGGTCCCACTGAAACACTTCGCATCCCATAAACCCCTTGAAAATCTCAGTCCTACTGCACTGAAACAGCCAGATTTGCTAGTGGAAGAATGTTCTCCTTCAGACTAATGGAAAAAACTTAATTTAGGGGGGTGGCCGCTTCTCTTCCACACACGCCCGTGGGATGGAGTGTGCCCACAGAACTTGGTGGACGTGCTCTGATATAAACTCACGTTGGAGTTGGACCAGAATCGCTCTCACCCCTCTCACCTCCCTTCCCTTGCTTGCAAAGGTGCATCAGAGGTCTCGGATCAGCACGTGATGGTACGTACCATATGTGCCGCAAAACCTATGCGCAGGAGGATGAGTTAAGGACAGAGTGTCAGCCTTAATTGGAGTAAGCTGTCAGACCAGAGACGGGCTCGCATGTTTGAAAGTCTGCCGCTTGGACATTAAAACAATCACATGCCAGAGCTCTTTCTCTCCCAAAGGATAGCACAGATTAAAACTCAAATGATGAGGTTAATGTGGGAAGAAGTGGTTTTAGTTATGACTGCAAGAGACAGGCTTTTTTGGGGGGTTGGTTTTTTTTTGTTTTTGTTTTGTTTTGTTTTTTTAAAAAGGCTTTTCAGTGAACAGGGGATTCAGGCAAAAGGAGTGCCTCCCGTTTCCGTAGGGCAACGCGTGGAACATGCACTTATAAGGTTTGAGAGTTTCTTCCTAAGACTCGCTAATAAAGGCATCATTAATAACATATTTTATAAACACTAAAGAAACTCAGAAGCTGCCTTTTGTAACAAACAGGAATTATGAAGTTGCATTAGGGAGGAAACATCAGAATTTAACTTGGATTGATATCCTACCCTCACACAACCCAGACCAGATAAAAAGCCTTGGCTGAATCCAGACCTTCAAAGGCTGCAAGCTAGGAAAGAGTCTACCCTGTAATTGAGTACATTAACTCAGCGGCAGTCTCCCCCAAAAGAGCCAGCTTACGCTTTTCTGCAAAGCTGTAGCCTTTGAAGAGTCTGGTTGAGGCAAGAGTCAAATGAATGGGTAATGTTAAAAGATGACCAAAGAAAAATCCCTTCGCTGCTACCAGTTACAGATATACACTTCACTGATGGGACCATGTGATATTTTAGGAGAGCTTAGTACAAACTTCTAATTTGCTTGGGGAAAACCCAGTAATCTGTTTAATGTTTGCTGTGGGTGAAACATCAGCAGGAAGGAGAAGCGATGCATTCAGAGGAAGCACAGGGAGGTGCAGCTGAGCTCACCCTTTCCACCAAACCTGCTTAAGATTGCAGTTTAAGATAGTTAAGATTGCATCTGCAAAGCCGGGACAGACATCTGTACCTGACTTGACCACGGGCCAAGTTCACCACTGATTCTTCATTTGACTGAGATGTATTGTTTTAGATGGACGCAGTGTTTATTATAGGCATCAAAAACTTACTCCTGCCATGTGTCATCTCCTGGTGTCTCATTAAAGTGAATAAGAACTGTAGAAGCCCAGTGTGAAACTAACACCAGGAAACACTCAAGAAAAATATTTATGTAAATGACTGAGGCTTCCTGTACAACAGCACTCTGTTTAATGTGTTACCTTTACTCTGGTAAGAGCCTGGGTAAGAAGCTGACTAGAGAGCTGATGGTGCTGATGATAAAGTCGCAGCACGCAGCTAAGCACGGACAATGCATTCAGCTGCAGAGATGGCTGTTGGCTTTTTGAGCTGGCTGCTGAGCCCCTTCCCCAGGCACCACACCACAGTGGTTGCAAGCTTTTAAAATCAGTACAGCCAGGGATTTAAGTGAATTTTTCTTAACCTGTCAGCAGAACAGGGAGAGGAGATGAAGCGGCAGCAGCTGGTGTTACAGGGGGCACTGGCGATTTCTCCTCACCAGAAGTGCGCCACGGGGTCTTGGCAGTTTCTGCGTGCAAGCAAGGGATAGAGGTATCTATGTGTCTGTGAAGAACGGGTACTGGCACTGTTATTCCCCTGGCCCGCTATAGCCTCTCCCCACCTGCATGGGACTTCTCGATCGGTTTTTGTTAAGCATAGCTTCTTTTCAGTCAGATAGCACTCTGCCGCCGGACAGACGTTGCATTTGTTAAAGCCTTCGCCATGATGCTTCTGCGTGCATGCGTTCTCCACCTAAGGTACAGGTCAGCAGCTGGCACTGTCAGGCTCCGTGGGACAAGACTGAAGCTTTATCAGGAATTCCCTGGGTAGAAGACAGAGCTCAAAGGTTTTGGGAGGAATATATTCTTAACATGAACAAAAAAGAAAAAATCCCCTTTGATATCTCTTTGAGAGGATATTTTCACTAAAGCTTCACTACTACAGGTACAGATCGGAAAAAAAAGTTTCTGCTCTTGATCTTTTTCTTAATTCTTCCCACAGACAAGTGATTCGGCTGTACCTCATTAAAAAGAAGAAAAAAAGTGGCATAAGCTTAATTAAGATTTTAATTCAGACAATACGAATAAATCACTGCAGACTTGATAGTGACAATAAGAAAATACAGTGCCTGTTCTTCCTTTATTATCTATAGATAATAACAAATTATTAGGAATCCTGAAGAGGAGAAAGGGATGCGCCTTTTTGAGCACGTGCAGGCACAGTGCGGTCACAGTGGGGTTGTTGACACCACCTGTGGTAACTGTGCGTCCAAGGTGGGGTCCTGTGTCCCATCCTGGGCGGTCCTACACAAAGGCAGGGTCTGCAAAAGACCGCTCCTCCCTTCTCGTACTTGTTCTGCCTCCCATGAACTAGCTGCTCTGCGGCTGGCAACGTGCAGAAGGACAGGAGGAGGAAGAGGCCAGCTTTTGTTTGAGGGAAATATGAAAATTGGTCTTGTACTATGCGCGTGAATTCTGTAAGGGATTAAGCAGTCAGCTGTGTTGGCACGTTATCTCGGCTTGTCCTGGACACGAGCTTGTCCTGGTTTAATATGGTGCTCTAAACGCAGCAGGAGCTCACACAACATGGCAGCATATGGACTGTCAACAAGCACCTAACCAAAATAGCCCTGGAGAGGCTTTAAGAGCTGCAGTGTGTTGGCGGGCGTGTGCAAGCAGAACTTGAGAGCTGGTACTAAGAACATAGATGTTTGTTAGCTCAGACATTCAAATGGGATGTTTTTAATCATCTGGCTCGCTCAGCACACCACAAGGAAAGCACAGTCCTGCTGCAGCCAGGAATTGACACCCTGTTTGCACCTAGATTGGCAACTCAGTGGTGTCAAGCTACAGCTGCATTCAAAAGGAATCCCAAGCTTGTTTGGACCATAGGAGTGCTGCTCTCTGTCAAGCTTTCTGGGGCAGGGCAGGCCACGGTGCTTGGCAGACCGCTGGCAGGGTGAATTACAGCTCTGCTGAGCATCAGCGGGTCTCCTAGGCCTCTACTCCCCTGCAGCCAGCCACCCCTGTGTCAGGCCGTGCAGGTACCGGGGTGCGTCATGCCTAGGAGCAGTACTTAGCCAGTTCTGGTACCAAAAGCAGGGCAAGTATTTTACTGCAAGTCCTACCATTTCTCTCTCAAGGCAACAGAAGTTTAAGTATTTATTTCTGACCAGCACTTAAAGGTCCAGATGCTTCTCTAGTTCAGTTACCCCTGTGTTTACACCTACAAAATCTGGATCAAAGTGCAGAAAAACTGGCTTTCTCAAATATGATTCCTAATCGTAGTGCTAACGAGAACCAGACCTGTTGGAATTTCTGGTGGGTTTTTGGACTGTGGACATATTCTTTGGGAAAATCTGAAACATTGCATTTTTTCCCAAGCAAAATAATGGGTTTCCTTAGCATTTAGTTACGGGTTGCTAACACAAGAATGAAATGCAAACTCTTCTCAGCTGTAAGGCCTAATCATTGCAAGTGAGGTGGAAATGAATGAGAAGGAGGCCAGAACTCTTCCAGAATCTGTCCCAAAATCCTTTTTTCCATGTTCAAATCAACCTAATTAAGATCCCCTGAAGTAGACAAAGTTTCTTTGAGTAGCACCTCAGCTTGTACAAATTATAAGAATTTTTGATGTAAAAACCACAGTAATTTTTAAAAAGTAGTTCTCTGATTTTGTGGTGTTTTAAAAACAGACGGGGATGGGGAGAACGATATCTTCCGTCTTGGTTAGAAAGTCCCCTGAAAAAAGTCTTACTTTTACTCAGACTTTTCACTTCCAGATATTCCTTCAGAGGAAATAAAATCGTGTTAAAAAGAAGAAGTGACAGCTTTATTTTAAGCACTACTACTTTCTTATTCAGGATGCTTAATAAATTGATCACTGTGCAAGAAGAACTACTCATATTACAATCATTAAAAAAATTCTATCACCTGAACATTAAAATAAATGCTGCAGTAGGAGAAAAAGTTCTGAATTGTACAATACTGCATTTCAAGGACTAGAAACGGGGGGCAAAAATATCGCTAAACACAGGCAAAATCATCCTCAAGCGCACCCATCTCCCTCAACATCGGGTCCCTGGTAAATTGCGAGGTTAAAATATTTTGGTCAGGGAAATCAAGGGCAGGTTTGTACGTTGGTGACCACCGGGGAAGGCAAGCAAACCGGTAGCTTGGAAAGGCAGTTCTCAGGACTGTTGGCAGACAGAGGACTTTGGCACAATACGGTTGCAGTTTAATTTCAATAGGCCGTTAAGCTCTTAAACACATTAAGTATATCCAGTGCTGCTGGCAAAATCTTTCATGTCTCTGACTCTACCACTTCAGCGTTCCCTGCTCCTGGCCCGGCTCTGGGGCCCCGCTGGGCACTGACCTCCAAGCACTCTGCGCATTAGGTCGTTCCTTTCCTTTCCTTTTCTTAAAGGCAGGCGTGGGGTCGTGTGTGCGCGTGTGTGTGTATCTAAACGTGCAGCCTTACAACTATCTAGCTTCTTCCCTTCTGAACTTTTAAGATCATTCAGTGAATCCGTAATTTTGCAATGCCGGTCTTTTTGCTGTTCTTTTACCAGGCAAAATTAACTGCTGTCGTTTGTCTAGGGCTTTTTGCATTATTGGCTCAAATGCTGTTTTAAAGCCCCTGCTCTTCCATGGTGATCTCTGTCTCCAGCAGGGTTATAAACTAGTGCTTGGCGGGTTATTGCTCTCAGCTGCCAGGTAGACATACTATATTTTCTGCCTTACCGGTTTTCAGAACCGTGTCTTAGGCATCCCCCTTGCACCACGCAGAAGGGGCTCTTGCCATTCTGCAGGCACCTCTGGAGATCATGGCATTAATACGCTGCTGTAATGCTGTACTTGTGCGGGACTTTTAAAGCACTTACTGTGAGGCCGTGATGTTTTTATTAAGTCATGAAAAGCCTAAGAATAAAGAAAATGGGTGGCAGCGTGATGAACAGGCACGTGATAAATGCAATGCAGTTTTCCTGATCTGAGAATCAGGCACTTCACTCGGTTGCCCTCAGCTCAGGTTTTAAAATCCAGGTTTGAAAACTTTTAGCAGAAGTAACCAGAAATGAAGCCAAACAATCGCCTATCACCGATGCAGTACCAACAGAAAAGAGTAAAGCTGTTCCCCTCCCGCTTTTCAGCTTCACCTTGCAGTTCACACATTGTTACTTTGAAAATGCTAATTCTCGCACATGATCCTTGCCGGTGAGAAGTCATTTCAGACAAAGTAGCGGTTGAACAATTAGGCCCCGAGTGGATCACGACACTGACAACGGTCTCAGATAAGACATTTCTTTATAGAAAATTCTGTCCCTGAAGAGTGACAATGTTATTTTAAACTGCATTTTTTTTCTTTGGAATCAACCTAGCTGCAGTTTCAATCACACGCTGTCTGTCAGCTGAATCACAAATCACAGTTGGCTGGGAGTTTCCCCCTTCTTTTCCGTGTTGAAAGAAAGAAAAGGAAGCATCAGCAGAAAGAGAAAAAATAGCTAAATAAAAGCCAAGGATGGCCCGATGCCAGAGATGCTGGGAACTACCAATTCCTCCTCTCTTACCATACCCTCTGATGACTCCACATTCATTTCCTGAAAAACAAGCAGTTCCACAAGAATCAGCTCAGCGCAGCCTGGTTCCCTACAGACTGGTACCTTGAGAGCACATCGGCATGAATACCGAGCGTGAGCTGCCTCTACTACAGCATATCCTTCCAAGGAAACACCACCACGCCTGGAAACACCTGGCCACTTCTTCCACGATGCTTACAGGCAATGTGACATCTGTGAAACCTCTGCTTTGCTGTAAAATGTGCCAGGCTCGTTCCCAACTGACGGACAGTCAGCACATCCGTGCTCCAGCCTGTCCCCTCCGTCTTGGCAGGAGATCTGGGCCAAAGCGCGGGATGTGCTTGGGCAGACTGCGGCAGAAACCCGTCTTGAAAACCTTGCCCCAGCAGCTGCTCCCGCTTCAAAACGCTGGTGTCGACTGAAGGCCAGGATGGTGAGCGCTCGGCCTGGTTACGACACCTCCAGCTCCCCTCGCAGCGGTTTTTCAACAGGTGGCATCCCAGAGCCTCGCTGGAGGACAGGATGGAAACAACCGGACAGCTTCAGAGAGAGTGTGGCCATTTTAGCTAAGTGTGCAATTGCATTTTCAACGTAATTAGGTGCCTAATTGTGCGCCTAGGCCTAGCTGATGTATTTGCACGTGTATCTAATTATGATTTATCTAAAAGCTCTCTGGCCATAATGCCTTGCTCTCCAGTCTAACAGAGGCATTCATAAAAGTGAGAGATGAGTTTGAGTGGTCGCTTTTCCCTAGCTTTTATTTTAAACTGAATTCCTATTTATCTTGGTTTTTTAACCAGTTCGAGCTGCCTGAGCAATGGGAAAACTCCAAACACCAGCATTACTGGAAGACAAGCGTAGTGGTGTACCAACAGCTGTGAAAAAAATCAAAATTCTAGGGGAAAGGCCAGGGTGAGGTCAGCAAATGAGATTTCCATGCAAGACTTGCAAACTGTGCTCATGTTGGAGTTCTGGGGTGGCGTGGATGTCACGCACTAAGAACTTGTACCAGCGATCACCAAGGTCAAAAGGGATCTTCTTTCTGTTAAATGGGAGCTGCAAAGTAGCAGCTTTTGCTGAGAAACCACGAATGTCACAAATGCAATACATAACAGCATCACAGTGGTACAGTTCGTGCTACCTACATGAGGAATGCAATCACTTAAACCTTCCCAGTGTCTTTTCTAACAGCAGCTGTGAAAGGCTGCAGTAACATTTTTTGTTCGCTAACTAAAAACCTCCTTAAAAAAGCAAAAAAAACCTCCACAGATTTTTCCCTTCAATTACGTTTTCTTTTACTTAGATAAATTCTCGGTATTCTCTCTTAGGATTATTCAGCTGCCTTTTAACACAAAACTGGCTTAACTCAGACGCCATAAATTCTCGGGTCCAGCTACACTACTCAGCCGTGCAGTCCGACCTCTTCATATAAACAGCACTGTGAAAATGTCTATTATTTTCCTTCAGTGAAACACTTTTTAACCTACAGTATCCAATCATTCTTTACGGTGTGTGATGTCAAAAACACTTACTGCACAAGCAGAGATCTGTGTTTCTTTTGCCACAGACAATAAATCTTTAGTGTCTTCTCTTGATACGCATCACTCCACTTGATCTCAGGAGGCACTATACGTCTCTCTTTTCCTCTGCCTCTTCTAACAAGGTCACTTTCCAGTGATGAAACAACTTTTCCAGAAGGTATAGCATTCAATAATTAATATCTACTGATAATAGCTTCCCAAAGCAGTGCTTTAAAACTCTAATGCAGGCTCTTCACAAACTTAGAGCCTGAAGAACCCTTAAAATAGATCTGAGTAGCACGTCTGAAAATATCAGCCTCAAAAACTTAAAAGTGCATATGACTAAACTTACCATTGATATAAACAGATCTGTATCGACTTATTCCAAAAGGAAATCCAGTGCTTCCTCTCTCACAACCGGCATTATTTTTCTACAAGTCTGAGAAGGTTTTATCATCCTAATGCATATGATATAATCTGCTATGAATAGGAGAATAGAAATATCTCCTGTTGTTTTTGCTTCTGCACCTACAGCTTCTGCAGTAATACTGTCACAAGCGTTAGGTTACTCAGGAAGGTGTGTTTTACTGTAGCGTCTGTAGGATAGATGGTGAACCGCAATTGGGGGGAGAGAGATCTTAAACCAAAAGCTGTAGTGAACACAGAGCACAATATCCTGTCACTGTTACTGTATTTCTTTCTACCAGACATTTCATTACTGCCGAACTGGCTTTTTCAGGTGATCTACAGTGAAAGCAATGTTTGCCAAAAGCACAGAAAATGCCGTATCTAGGCACATACTTAAAAAAAGGGTTATCGGTAATTTCTCTCAACGTTTTTCCTTTTTTTCTGGTGATTTTACAATCATTTGGATGGGGTCTGCATTAACACAGTCAGTGAGAGAGAGACGTTTGTTCATCAGAGGCAGGGCTGAGACCACAGTAGAGAGGTAGTTGGTCTCTGTGTCCCTCCCTCGTGTTGCCCTTTTGGAGGAGCGAAGAGGAAGCATTCCACCTCCCTAGGGATTTATCAGCAAAGAGAGACAGTTTAAGCTTGAGTCTCTGCAGGGGCCAGTCAGGACAGCACTTTTTCTTGGACTTTTTTTTTCCCCTATGTGCGAACATTCACCTCTTCAATACAGATTTTACAGCTGGTCCAGCAGCCAAAGAAAAACCTTAATTTGTAGCTCTCAGGTTGCTCATATAACATTGCAAAGGTGGAGCAAATACACTGGCCACAGCTGTCTGACCTCGAGTGTCTTCCTGCCCCTGCGGGTGACCTGCCAGCACCACAGGATGCAACCGGCACAAAGATGTGCCTGGTCCAGGAGTCTTAACATCAGAAGAGTAAAAGGAGGGATGGAGAAACTGAGCTGTGAAGATACATGGCATCTATTCCAAACTGCAAAATAGTCCTCCAGTAAAATGATGTTGAGAGTTATCTCAGGATTCAGTGAAGAGCGTGCACGCGCTAAGGTCATTCACTGCTTAGGAAAGAGCGAGCTATGGCGGGGAGACAGAAAGTGACGGATTGTGTGGCACCCATGTAGCTCTCTGGATCAAGATGTTATGGGCATAGGACCCACAAATCCAAAAAGACAGAAAGAACTGGGTACAGATGGTATCAAGAGTTTTCTCTGTGTTCTTGAGACCCACAGCCAGGAGGGGCGTAGAGCTGTGGAGCACGGTACAGCCGATAAAAGCAGCCCACCCCGCTGCTCAGGCTCTGCGGGAGGCTGGACATGTCCCATGTTGTTGATGATTTACATCTGACAGGGTTCACAAAGGACAGGGGTGCAGTCTGACTCTCACTGATGGACCTTACTGATATTACCTGAGCACTAAACATCTGCATGCAGAGGTGAGCTGTGTGCATGTCTGTTACACACGTGCACAGAAGCCCAGACAGGCAGAGCGAGAGCCAACATTAGCTTAGCATCCAGTCACGAGTCACTTGTGCGTCTTGGCTGACCAAGAGGAGAACGTGTGTAAAATGGGATGACACACAGTAATTATTCCAGTGCAACACTTGTACAGTGAAGGAGGGTGTTGGGATGACGCATCAACTGTAGATCGTTAACGCTGGCAAGGGCTGTGCTAAGCTCCAACAGCTGTCCCTCTCCCAAGCAGGCTGACCTATGTTGCCACCATCTTGTCTCCAAGGAGGCTTACGATTATTACAGTAGGTAAAGCACAAATTAATAAAACTATCATTCAGAGCTGTCTTAAGAATAAAGCCTTTCAAGCCATGATATTCTAACACTAAGCAGTATGCGTCTCTGATAAATACATGTGATTTTGTATAGGTCAGCCTAGTCTGGCATAAGATCTGACACTACTTGATTTTTGCGCCATATATGAGGTCAAATATGTGCGCCTTAAGCTCCACAACAAATAAGAGTGTATTACGTAGGCATTTCCACAAGACTTACTAGCGTGGTATTGCACATGTGTGTGGTTACCACATATAAGAAATCCCAGCATTTAAAATTGATACCTGCTTCTGTTTTCAACTGACCCTCGATATTGCAGTGAGATGCCTGGGAATGGAGAATAAGATCAAGGGGGTATTACTTACAGTGACTTTTAACTGCATTCCACAGAGCTGTGGGAGCAAACCTATTTATGTTGCACTTGTTTTGCACCAAATGCCCTTGTATCTGCTTTTAGAGTTTAACTCCCCCATTTCCATTCACTAAAAATGAAACATAAACTCTTTTACTTGTATCAATAGCCTTCTGTTCCTAGTTCAGAGCTCACTAGAGGCATCTCTTCTTCCACCATTCTCATAGGTGGCTTTGCCTTCTCTACTGGATGTTCACACCATCTCTACAGAAGCGTCACATGCTGTCACTGGCTCCATTCTTTATTGCATCATCCTCCTCAGACACTGTAACCCTTAGAAACCTGCTGCCCTCTCTCTTGTGTCTTAATTACCACCTGTTGAAAAGCCCTGCTGCTTTGTGCAGAGAAGACACATTGCACTTAGTGAAGCTGCAACTTGTACGTGTGGCAGTGCTGAGTGGAAATCAAAAATGAGCCAGCTGAAAGGCATGCTTTCTGTTTCTCTTGTATCTTCCTCCTGGTTTTGTTGAAGTGTCTTCTATATCTCCATTCCCATCAGCAGCATTTGTATCTCTGTTGTGATCTTGGTGGAGACAGTAGCCTGGAAGCAGACTACAAGAGATGTCGAACGGAAAAGGTTTGAGTGTCAGTCGGTGTGAGCCCCCGCCATCCCTGGTGGGAGAGGAGAGGAGAGGAGAGTAGGCAGACCCTTTGCTGCTGTGAGGTGTCGTTGAGCTCTCAGTAACAGTGGGGCTTCAGCCCAGCTGGGAGTGTCTCCCTGAGAGAACCACTGCAGTTGCTTCTGACGCGGCACCAGGGCCCATGCATCCTGGTCTTTGTCTGGAGCAGCAGAGGTGGTGCAGGTGCAGCTGCAGCATGAAGCGGCACCAGGTTCGGTAAATGGAACAGGTCTCTCTTGCGTAGAGACTGACCAGTGCTGCGGTCGTACGTTTCATGGTGTGTGCCAAGACAGTTCACAGCCTCATGTTTCTGTTTCATAATAACTGCCTTCTTTAGCATTTCTTCTTACAAATTCAGGGGTGATGTACCATGTAAATAGGTGTAACATTTTTTAAAACTCAAGTACTGTAGTAGTCTAGAGAAAAGAGCTCGCAGACATTCCACACATCATAACCATGTCAGTGGTGTGGCAGTTACCATCTCAAATATGGCAGCAGGGTTTACAGAGGCCATTGAGGGGCCTGGCCCTGCAGCCCTCACTCCAGGGAGGCAGTTTTTATTCATCCAAATGTTTCTTGAAACTCCAGTAAGGAGCACCTCACTCTGATCGGACCAGAGACGCATGCTCTTGTCAACAAAACTTCCCTGCTCTAGTGACAGAGTGGACTGGTTTTGTTCTGACTTTTTCTGAGCCAAACCCTAATATTATTTTTCTTTACGTAGTCAGAGCATTTATAGTTTAATAATCAGGGAAGACTAACATAAAACATGCACTGAACATGCCTGAGGAAGTATTCACAGAGTGCCAACTGAGCACTATGTGAGAACGAGTTTAATTACAATCCACATAGTAAATAAGAATTTAAAGAAATAGGAAAAGTTCTTTCAGTTTACCTTCTTTGGGACTATTGAGATACACTAAAACTGAATTTCTGGAAGGCCTAAAGTGAAGGTATTTTTCAGGGCTACATTCTCAAGTTGCTACCAAACCCTCACCACCGCTGAGCACAAGCACAGCATTGGCAATCACGGATCTAAGTCGGTAGCAGGCACAGTTAACCAGAAAGTTGAGTTTTAACATGGAACCATCTTACAAATCAGGTATAACAAATAATTACTTCAGCTGAAGAGCAGTTATATTTAATACTCCTCAGACAAGCCCTTGGAGGAAATTTTGCGGTCCCTACTGAAAACCTCCCTGAAGAGGGAGGCAAGTGCCATAGCTTAGGATCAGCTGTGTGGGTTAATCCCATGCAGGCTAAGTGTGAACAGGCTGGGTATACCAGCAAGTGGAGGGGTTTCTTAAATACTTGTGACTCAGATCACTCAAACCTTTAGAAGTCAAAATGTAGAATTTCACTTGAAATTTGAGACACAGCTATAATATTTATCTAGCACAGAGAAACCAGCTTTCATTCAGTAAAAGTATGTTATACTTGGCAGGAATTTAAAACATAATTTAAAACATAAAGTATGAAGCGCTGTTCCAAACTTGATGGCTTTTTGCCGTTTATTGATTTGGCCCTGACTGGGAGCAGGGCTAAGCAGATGCAATTGGCCTTGATACCCCCAGGGTCGGGTCTGCAGGGACTAGCCAAAAACTTTATGGGGAGAGTTGGACAGGAAGGCATACCATCAATTTGGAAGGGAAAAAAGGGAGGATAAACTGGATTTCAGTTTGGTAGGTCTGAAATCCTCTAAATGCCTATACACCAAAAGAGCAAATGTTAGGAGCAGGAAGGACTTTCAAGGAAGAAATGTATGACTGTCTTGTGCTCTGCTCGCTATGATGCAGGGGGTGCAAAGCCACAACCGGCAGGTAGGTATTAAGAGCCACCTATATACACTAGTCCTTGATATGCATTTGCAAGGCCAAACTTACTGAAATTTGCCATTTCTTTCATTTTTTTCCCCTCACTGTTTCTCTTTACCGGAGTGGGAAGGAAGGTAACTAGCTTTAAAATATGTGGCATGGCTAATTCATTCAAAGGCGCCGAGTCAATAGCAAAAATCCCATGAAGGAGCCAGTATCATGCGACTTTCTCTCCAGTTAGTACCTACATCCATTAGCAGTTTCTTCCACTTTGCCAACTACAAGACAGTGTACACCACTGCACTTGTAAGGCAATGAGATTAGAGAAGCTAGATCTAGAATTCACAGAATTCACAGAATCCTAGATCTAACGGAAACACAGTCCATTATATTCTCCTGTTTCTTTACACACCTTTCTTTTTGTTATAAATGTTGTTATCAGAGGGAAAAATCTTGCTTAGTTGCCTTCATCGAGTTGCCCATCGAGTTCATGTGAGCCCTGAGCATCTACCTGGGGTGCAGCTATGCCATATTACCAAAGGGCAGCGATGCCTACCACTGATGCATGGCAGATGGGTTGTCAGGCCTGACCCTGAGTCGTGAAAATGACTGCACAAGCAAAAGGTCATTCCCATCAACTGCCTGAGACTCAAACTGACTATTAGCAGGTAGAAGCCTTTGTCTATTGATGTTATTATTTTATTAATGAAATGAAATAAATGACCCGTGACTAGTTGTGGCTCGGCTGTGATAGATACTCGAGGTTTAAGATAGGCACCCAAAGCTCTCCTGTGGTGAGGGCAAATGGAGCGGCCCATGGTAGCTGAGGAACGGAGCTGGGAACAGGGCAACAAGGCAGCACTGGAAGAGAGAGGGAAGCAGCCCTCATGTAGGGGTGTGCCTTAAAACATAACGTCTTCCTCCGGGGGTGTAGCAGGTGTTCTCTGGTGGCAATATGCAGGACTCCTATACGATTTAGAGACCTGCTGCAGTTCGTACCGCTGGGGTGTGCTTGGGTTTGCAGGGGAAGTCCTTCCACAGAACTGAGTGACATCCTAAGAGCCCTTAGGCTCTTCTAAAAATTTTCAGCCCTAAATAATCAACTTTCTTCTGGGATTATACTCTACTTCCTAAAGATACCTGTCCATCATTTTACAACCGTTCCAAATCTTAGCAGGTTTTATGTTGTACTATAATGCAAAATAAAATATCATCCATCTCCTTCGGCACAGAAAGATATAAAATGTTCTACTAGCTACTGTGCACTTTCCACCTGCATTTACCCTCTCTGATCAGACAGTAATATTTTGCATCCAGCAAGGAAATTTGTATTTCAGGCCATTTAAGAATTTCTGTTGTTTCCAGTGGAAAAAAGTGATAATGAATTCCAAGAAAATCTAATCCTTTTTAGTTCGATCAAACCAATTTAAATTGCAGGATTTGGATTGCTAGGCTAAGTAATAAAGACAGATCAACAGTGTGGGAGAGAACTACAGATAGAAATGGTCTATCAAAAATGAAGTAATCTTTATCTACGAACAACAAATCCTGAGCCCTGGAGTACAAGCAATGCAGTGTAGTTGAAGTGCTGTCCTTAGAGGGTTATGTTAAACATTCAAAGGCTATAGGTCAGTGAAACTGTTACTTATCATCTGCTTAGCTGTCCGACAGAGGCTTTTGAAGAAAGACAGTGAGCTCAGCCCATTTAAACTTAAGCGATTGATTTTTCATTCAGCATTTGTCCACCACAGTTGTCAGAAGTTGCAAAATTCATTTCAGAGTGACTTGAAAGGAACAGTCGTACGCATTCATATATACTTAGTGACACGAAGCAGCATTAACAACTCCATTACTTGTAATTGAATTAACTTTTTTTAAGACTGTGCTTAAATTACATGAAGGCTATGACACAAGTCATCAAAAAGCAGCACCTTCAATATTATAATTAAATGTTAAGGCTGAGGGCGTGCCATTATGTCATGCTGTTGAGGGACAAAACTCAAATGTATTGAGACATTTTAATTTATGGATGGATGTCAGCCTGAACCTTAAAGTATAATGGTCTTCGGCAACGTATGGCACAGTCACTTCTTTTACTAGGTAGCTATCTCCCCTTTAGATAAAGCACGCAAACAGACGAAGACGACAGGCGTATGTTACTTGAAGGCACTCTATAAAGATATTGCAGCTAGGTTGTTCAGAAAATATTGTGGCTCAGTCATTTTGAAATGCTAATAACTCAAGCGTTTAAGTTTTTTTGTTAATTCTTTATGGTGGACTTAGACATGCAAAAATTGTTTTCAGAACAAAAAGAAACGTGATTTATGGGATACAGTAAAAAGATCAGAAGCAATTAATATAATTTTTGATGATTTTTCTTCTTTTTCTCCCCACTGTCCGCCTTTACGTACAGTTGTCACACTCAGCAGCATGTGCGCTGTAGTCCTTCCCAACTTCCCAACAATTAATGTCAAGGTAAGGGAACAGCTCCCTCACCCCGCCTTCTTTTTGGTAATGTTGTATTAAAGCTAATGAGAAAATCTGCATGCATGAAATGATTAACATGTGCAACTGCTTTCAGACTTTACAGACTCTTGTATCGGTCCAGTGAGTATCTGGGTGGGCAAATTTGAGCATACTCTGAACTCAATTAGCCACAATTTAGCACAAGCTTATAATAAACTTACCCAAAGCATGTAAGGCTGCTTGAGGTCTGGGCTGCCACAGCTACCTGCAGGTGACACTAACACCTTCTAGGTGATACATAAACTCTCACTTTTTAAAAATAGTATTTTCAAGATGTTTTCACAAGCCTTCTCTCCTGTTGCTTAGAGAATTAGAGCCCAGTGAAGTCAAAGGAAAACAAGTCTATTTCTTTTCACCTCATTCTGTCACCAAGTTTCCCATCCCAGAGCCTCCCTAGTTCCTGGTCATCTGATTTCCTTCACCACTCGTCTCTGTTGATATAAAGTATTTGTTCTGATCTCCTGCAAACTGCAGTGAAATCACAGTCTGAATCTTTTAAAACATGCCACATCACTGCTGAAGAATGCTGGGACCTCTCACTTATACAGCGATGGAGAATCCCACCTCTGATAAGCTGTACCGTTCCTAATAACCTTTGGGAATGCGGGAGTTTAAATGACTAATGCATTATTTTTGCTCCAAATAAAATCTCTTCATTGAAATATTGTCAAAAAGCAAACTCACAGGGGTACGGATACACAGCTAGAGGAAATTCTTTGCTGATTCTGTGTGAGCAACTAGAGGGCTTCTCATCCACTCTTGGTGTTTGTGGCCTACAATGTGGTTTCGTTATTTTCGTTATTTTAGTTCCTCATCTTTATCTGTGACTGACAGGGAAAAGGCAGGCACAGAGCTATGTCAAGGAAACACAGTCATTAAAGTCATTTCATCCTCTGACTTCAAATTTGTGATGAGGTGGAAGAAATTATGCCATTGTTGGGAATCAAGTGCTGACCCCTTCTTGAATCTGCCAACGTGGAGGTATTCCCAGCTCAGTGACAGAACTGAGACACCACAACAATGGATTATCTGCCAAACCAGTAAGACACCTTCTTGGGATGTCTGTTGTTACTCTTCTGTTCCTTCTCCGCAGAGGCATCTCAGATGCAAAACGAAAAATTACACACTGATTCAAGTGGCTGCTGAATGGCTGATACAAGGCAGGACTTCACTAATACCCACATAGCCCAATAGTCCAAATGAAACCATACAGGCGGCTAGAGATGAACATGCTACAAGAGTAAGAAGTTGTAGGACATAAGCTCCAAGTCTTCCACAGATGGGACTCTGATTGAGAAACACCTTACAAATGAGTCAAAATTCATTCCTTTTTAAGAGCCAAAATACTCTGCAGTTGGCCAGCAGATAATTCCTATGAAATCCCAGATGAAGCACAAAACCACAGCAAGTCTTTGGCAGGTGGGTGCTTTTGGGGGATGCCCAAGTGTGGCAGGGCAATAGTTGACACAGCTCTCCTTAGGGAAGACTGAAGCAATTTGCTGCAGAAAATGAGCAAGAATTGCGCTTAAGAGTTTCAAGAGGCAACACGATATTCAAGGGCATGATGAAAGAGCTTTTAGTTTGTTTCGTGTGCTTCTCTATGATAGAGGTCCGTCCCTACAGCGCTACAGCTGCTTCGTACAGGCTAGTTTTATTTAGGTGAGCCAAGTGTTCTATCTCCATTTCCCAGGAAAAACTGAAAAATTCTTGGATCCAGTTGTCAGTAAATTCTCCCAGATTATAGGCTTTTTTTATCTCTTCCCAGTTACACCCTTCTCTCTAGTCTGAACTATCTCAAACCATTCTTACTTCTTGTGAACACTTTAAGACCAGACTTTTCAGCTCTTGAGTAACTATATGATTGCCGCATTCTAATGTTTGCATTTTGCTTTGGAAAGCAGGGCCACAGCATGGCCTAGCACATTTTCCAAGAAACAGGAATCTTCCACTGTCACTCACAGAGGACTTGAAACAAAAGGCCTCCTCAGCCCCAGCTCCATTTTCATATATGGGATTAGTCACATAAATAACCTTCTGTAAAGGAAGGAAAGGCTGCAGAAATTGGTAACGCAGTTCGAATCTGCACAAAATTCAAATGCCAGGACTCTCCCAGCATTTTTTTTTTTTCTTGCCTAGTTTATATGCTGAAATCGTAATTTAATGCTTCCTGCCACAAACAGTACTTTGGTAAACGCCGAAGCGTAGTTACGTAGCTGCAGCTATGGACAGTTGCACCTCTATCCATTCTGGCTGTCCAACAGTAACTTGTGTAAAAATAAGAAAAGGGAAGAGTGAAGGCCTGAAAATTAACTCATTGAAACTGCAAAAGATAAAAACAGTAATGTTTCTGTTTGCGGTATGTATGTGCCTGAATGGCCAGAGGCACGCAGAGACATGTGCTCCGCTTCAGTTAAACGTGGCTTAAATCTGCAAATCAAAGGCTTCTATTTGAAAGATAGTCTAGGTAACTGGCATATATAATCGAAATGGATTAATATACCTATCAACATAAATAGAGGTATACATGTTTATGGTGTGGAAATTCAACCTTTGTGCAAAGTGCGTTTTTCATTTTCACCACATTTTGCCAAAGTGCGTGTGATGCCTCTGTGCATGCAAATGCTTCTATGGCTGTTTGTATGCATAAATACATACAAAAATTTCTTCATACAGAAATGTATGTACGAGTAAATTGTGAGAATGTAAATCTAAGATAGGCCATATGTCCCAGAAGTCCCAAAAGAACATCTGATGTTGATAAGTAGACAGTGTGTTAAGGGCCTCCCTAATTAATAACCCAGATTAAAACCTCTTGACAATCAATTAAGATTAATGACAGAAGTCATTCTCTATCCCCCTACGCCCGCGTCTCGGGCTGTGAAAACCCTGAGTCGTGAAACTTTAATCCTGTTATCTGCTGCCTTCTTCATCTGAAAAGCCTACAGATTAACACAGCAGACATTGCCGAATTTACAACCAGCCTCTCGGACAGCTGCCCTACTTTCAGCAGTTAATGGAAAAGGAACTAATCTGGTTAGGAGCGTAGGACTAGTTCATAAATCTGGACGCCCAAGACAGTTAAAGCTGTCATGTCTCTTCTGGAGAGTAGCGACCAAATGAACCTGTCAGCTTTCTTCTTGCTGCTTCTTGAAGGTAGACGGTCTCTCTGTAAGCTGGGCTAATGAGATACTCGGCATTAACATAAACTACGTAAGGGCTGTGCTGAAGCTCGGAGCTGTGTTTTACGACTGGGTTGGGTTAGATACTTTCTGCCTTCTCTTCACTGGAAGCCAGGTAGTGATTAAGTATAACTGGTTTTACTGCAATCCATTCCATAAAAAAGATGTTTTGAGGAATTAAGAAAAGAAGTTTATTTTTTCCCTTTAGAATCATGCCCAATGAAACAAATGGTTCTTAACAAAAACTGCACGGCCAAATGAAATGGTTTTAGTACAGCTTGGAGGGGGGAAGAACTGTAATGCTCTTTAGGGTGGCAGACAAGGTATTTGGAAGCTGTAGCAGATCCATACTCCACCCAGAAAAGATTGACTTTTCGTTTCTTAATAGGCATTATCCCTCTCCTGCCAGTACAGCTCAAGTTACCGTGATGCCTGGTAGGGTGTATCTGTTGCATTTTAGGAAGCCTAAAGCACTCATCTTTCAGACAGCTGCTTGTATACTAACAAAGACAGCAAGAATTCTTCTGGCTGCACACTGTCATGGCAGCTCAGCTTTTTGAAATGCCCTATTCAAGTATATCCTGGCTTCGCAAAAAGTACATCCTACGCTGGCATGACAGTACTTCCATCAGGACCGTCGTGGTTGTCTAACAGCAATGGTAACAACACAGGTGGAGCAGCGTGCTCACCTGCATAGTATAATCATAGAATCAATGCTGTGAGTTGGAAGGGACAGACAAGGACCGTCGAGCCCAGCTCCCGTCCCTGCACAGGACACCCCAATTCACACCGTGTCTCTGAGGGGCTTGTCCAAGGGCTTCTGGAACATCGCCAGGCTGGTGCTGTGATCCCTCCCTGGGGAGCCTGTTCCAGGGCTCCACCACCCCCTGGGGGAAGAACCCTTTCCTGACACCCAGCCTAACCCTCCCCTGGTACATCTGCCGGCCACGGTACTGCCTCCAAGGGCCCATGCGAAGTCTGCCAGAGTCGCTTTGTCCTTTTTACTCTGTGGGAGTACTGGTCAAATAGGTAAAAAGGTCATGACTTGAAAATGACAAGTAGAATTCTTTCTTGCTACTATTTCATTCATGCAAGTGTTTGTACTGTGCCAATGAACTCTGAAGGTTCATTTTAAAGAGTGCAACAGCACTCATCTGCAAAAGGGAGGGAGTGCCAGAAGGGGCTGCCTACATAGCGGGGAAAATATCCTTGTTTCTCCTAACACCAGACCAATGTCGTCTTTTAATAAAGATGATTACTACTGCTTTCATTGATTGACAACTAGCAAACGCAACTATTAAAATACCCACTCTAGCTAGGATGGGGCACCCGAGAGGCAGGCAGGCTGGACCCTCCTGGATGGTAGCCTGCAATCCAGTTTTAACAAAGTGAATCTGTGATACCCATTTACAATGAGCATCCTTTTGGAGGAATTACTATTATCTAGAAGTTTTAATTGCAGTATATTCTTCTGGATCTTCAGCACGAGAAAATTCTAGTAAGTTCATAATTCATAATCTTGCTTATCTCTTGGTTCTCACTCGCCATTTTAACAAAAGGGGCAGGTGTCCTCTCCAAAATATGCTTTTAGGCAGGCCCAGGGACGATTGTTTTTCTGAAATTTAGTTCAGTGCTTTGCTCAGCAGGATGCATCGCTCCATGTTGGAGACTGACCTCTGAATTCAGTCTGAATAGGGCAATCTGAAGTGAATACTCTTAAAACATTTTCCTCCACTCTCTGTAACAGTGAACTTAATTTTAACAGTAACATGGGTCTGGAAGTTTATGCAGAACTAAGGCTCCGGTTTAGCTCTCAGGTCTACACAAAGTCCCACTTGAAGAAATGGCAGAAGGAATATTTTGGCAGAAAGTATTTAAGAAAAAGAGGTGCTTTAACTCCCCTCTAATCTCACACACATTTTGTAACTAGTTTTGCATCTTCTTATTGCAGCAATTTAGAAGATCCAACAGAAACATAAACTTTGCTGTATGAGTGGTACTGAAGTTTCTTTAAAGCGCTCAGGCAACAATTTCTTGAGTATAATAATTTGTGTTCCACTAAAATATGCTATACCATACTATCACTGAACAAGGAGCTCCAGTGAACTGAGTCTTATATTGGAAAATTAATTACTGCTAGGCTCAGTTTGACTCTTAAAAGTTTTAAACTAAAAAGTGCACTACCTCTAAGTAGCCACAGTAACCTTTCTCTAACTGTAACTTGTTATTTCTCTATGCATTTCAACAATTTGTGGTGATTAAAAAAGGAGCCAAATCACCTTCATTTTCTGGAAGGAGGTCCTCCTTGGTTAGATAATGGACAAACACTTCTGTTTTTAGAGAATACAGGAGTAAACCAAAAACTCCTGCTCCCACCAGTCTCGTTCCCGTTCCCATCACCCTGTAGGCAAGCAAACATTGCTCAGTGCATTATGAAGCACTAGGCTAGTAACAGTGGTGGTAGACGGCAGCTCTGCTGCAAAGGTAGGTGATGAACTGCCCGTCAAACCCCGTGAAAGCCTTGTGGGACCTGACCGCTAGGGTACTCCTAGGCACTGCAGTTCGTCTTTTGTTTTCCCTCAGTTGTAAGGGACTTAAAGCCTCCTAACAGTTACTGTTCTGCTCTGCAACTGACAGGCCGAGCTAATGATTTTAGTATTTTCTGCCGGTGCCCAGCGTAGGAATTACTGAAGAAACCCAAACGGAGCGGTCACATGGGCTTCACCTCAGAGAACGTAACACAGTCAAACGGTTTTAAACTGTAAATCGTGTGATGCTAACATAGTTACAGTGCAGAATATAATTCTTTTGTATACTGTAGAAATGCTCACAAAGTAACATTAGTTTAAACTGATCTTTGTATTAATTCTGTAGCCATTATTACAAAAGAATCTGTAAAGCAGGTAAATGCTAGCAGGGTTAAAATTAAAAACAAGTTAAAGTGTCTTCCTTTTATTTGGCTGCTTTCTAACATTAAACAAGCTGGAAGTACTCTATAGTTCTACTACAGAAAATCTTCTGGAATTATCTATAGATCTTTTTCTTCCCTTCTACCAGTCACATACGTTTGCATCCTGATCGGGCAAAATCGTAAATACAAGTGCCATAGGCTATTTGTGGACTTCAGAGACATTTGTGTGCATAAATGTATACAGAATCAGAATCTCAGCCACTATCAAACTGCACAAAGCAACAAGGTCATATAAAGAATCTGAAAAACCCTGAGGATTACCTTTAGGTGCTAAACTACGTGTCAGAA
This sequence comes from Phalacrocorax carbo, assembly GCF_963921805.1. Classification (NCBI taxonomy): domain Eukaryota; kingdom Metazoa; phylum Chordata; class Aves; order Suliformes; family Phalacrocoracidae; genus Phalacrocorax; species Phalacrocorax carbo. The sequence continues at coordinate 83,981,248 of NC_087516.1, forward strand.
AATAAGCACTAGGATTTAGAGAAGAGGCCAGGACCCTAACGCCTGCACTGCGAACCCGTGCCAGGTTCTGCGCTCGTGCAGTAACAAGCTCCCTGGAAGAGGTGTTTCCGTACAGAAACAATGGCAGACGCTCCTCCGCAACAACACCGTAACGGCGCAAGCACTCAGCTCTGCTTCCTAGCTGAACGTGATGCTGTGGACTGAAGTTTGCCATAACCTCAGTTAAAGCCCTGCGACAGTTAAGTGGCTTATCAAAGTACCCCAAAACCATTGCGGTTCATTCTTCTTTGCCTCTTTTATTAAAAAAAAAAAGGAAAGGAAGTATAAATAGGAGTATGGACGCTGGGTAATGCATCATTTATAAATTGTCTTGTTAGTGCAGAAAACAAAACATGGCTTTGAAAACAAAATCTCCTGCTGCGGACTCCACTATGTTTGATGGGAGCCCTTCAAAAGAGTTCATGGCTTAATGGAGGCTGTTTATGTGGGGACTTCGATCTGTACCTGCTGTCCCCTGTCACTCCCTGGAAACTTGGCAGCAGATGTTGCAGCGTTAAGTTGTCTCTGAAGTGGCTCTCTGTCCTCATCTCCCCACCACAACAGAGTCAAACTATATTAGATCTCTTTATTTGTGCCTGAGGCATGTTTGGGAGCGCAGCTGTGTCCACCCCCACTCTACCTTTAGTGTTTCAGCCCCCGGGCGGCAAATGTGAGACCAAAACTGTTCTGCCACTCTTAACTACATCTGCTGACAATCCTGCAGCCTCGCTGCAGGCTGCCGAGGACCTGTGCCTCTGCTCTAAACAGATGTCGGCGACAACCTGCTAGCTCACACCTGTACAAGCTTCCCTAACCTCATGGATTGCCAGTTGAAAAATGTATGACTCAAAGGACTTCCATCCACAGTCAAAGCTTCTTGGCTCAACCGCGTGCAGCCCTCAAACTGGGCCACCCTCGGCATTATCTGGCAACGTGGCAGAGGTGGGAGAGGAGAGAGAGGAGGAAGAAAAAGCTCCTTTTGCTTTGATACTTCATGCCTAAATTTCAATTACTTGATCAAGGGCTTGAATTCAGCAGTGAATTCTTCTACAAATGGGAACTACCAAGTTCGTCAACAATAAATAAATGAAGAAACAAAACAACTATGTGGCTGCTGTTTACCACAACAGAGCTCCCAAAGTACGCATGCGCATGTCTCGCTGTACATACACGACTGCTCATCCGTGGCTACAGCATGAGATCTCTACCTAGCAAGGTATGAACAAGTAAAAAGATTCAGGTTTTTTCCGCCCAAGATACAGAATACAGTACCAGACAGAAACTGTGCTCCTACAGTGTCACAGGTCACACCTGAACGACCACCGGTTTAGATTTTATTCATCAGTACAAATTCAACTCCTTTTTTTTCAGCGGGGACACTGAAGATCAGCGAGCTACTTCTCTGTTTTTCATAAAGCAAGATGTTGGTCAGTGTCTTCCTGTCAGGTCCAGAGAAGGCAGATGCCTGACTTCATAATTGCTCAGCAAAGCCTTCCCTCCCAGGCAATTTTTACAGTAACTACCTCTCTTTACGGTCAGAAATCCTCAAAACAGGGCCTGACTGACAATTTTTTAGCCTGTTCAGACACTGTTTCTTCTATGTGCCTATTTACAGTGGATTATCCCATTAAACTATATTGCACTGTGTATTTTGTATGTAGATTTGTTATTGTTAATTCTGCTACGTGTAACGCGCATCTTTCATGCAAACCGTGAACAACTTGCCCAAGTAACAACTAGAATGATAACACTGGTATTTGACTGTGCTCCCTATTTCCAGCATTGCACCTTGTCATTCTGCTTCTTCCAACGCTTGTCCTTGTCTTAAATAAATCTCACCTTTTCTTCCTTTACAATGGCACCAGACTTCATTCCAGGAAAATAATATAAACACTGATTTCCTTCTATTTTCTCAAAGGTAACTGCCTCCCTTTAACCCTTCTAATTAATCCTTTTACGTCCTCTTTATGGGGTATGTTGCAAAATCAGTGCTCTCGCACACTACTGCTTTGTGGTATGAGAGAATCTCGTCTGTCACGCCCACTGGGGCCAGTTTGCTGAGAAAAAGTTGCCGTCTCATTTAGAGGAAATGGTTTGCTCTTTGTCTCTTCCCATGTGCCACAAGCAGGAAGCTGAACAGTCTGGATGATAAGCCAGTTCCCAAGATAAATGCTAAGGTTTAAAGTAATGCTTTCTTAAGGAATAACAATCAGAAATACACAATCTAACTTCACTACGAAAGGTTCAGATCGTAACTCTGCGTCCCAGTCATAGTAGTCTTTGTAGTGGAGGCCACTTTTTGGTGGGTCATGGCCGTACTAGAAGAAAGGATCAACTCAGAAACAAGTTTCCTCCCCTTTTTTTTTTCCTGTGAAAGTTGCCTTTGGCATGGCAGCACAAAGGTACAGGAAGCAACTTGCAGGGAAGTTCCCAGTGGTCAGTTAAATCTGACTGTGGTTTTAGTATTCCGATTGCCAGACTCTAATCTTACAAATAGCCGGTTATAAGAAAGATTTCGGTGTTGGTTATAAGAGTTTACACTGCATGAAGCATGCGCTATGTTTTTGTTTTCCAGCTGAACACACACAAAATACAGAATCCTTCACTCTGCTTTTAGATCTGTGTTTCTGCAACATTTCTGGGCTGGTGTGATGCATCTTTCAGTGCACTTCTGTTTCCTCAACGTGCTATTTTTCCTATCGTGCCATTCTTTTGGCCCCAGTGCTTTTTTTAGCTAAGGTCACGGAATTAGCATTGTTCAGCACCCGCTAAACCCTGGCTGTAAAACACCCCTTTTGCCAACCGTAGTGGGTACACATGCCGCACACAAACCTCATCTCCTTGCTGTGGTCGCATCAAAGAGACTCTGTCATACTGTCTTCGTAACAGTGCCCACAGTGCATCGAGTCGACCCTGTGGCAACAGAGCAACAGGACTTTAAATACAATAAGATCAGTCAGTGGAGAGCACACCACACCTGCTAAGTTACTGTCCAAGGAGATCCACGGAGAACTTTTCTGGCAGAACTGGGTGCCAGCCAGTTCCTTAGAGCCAGATAAGCGAAGTATAAACTTAGGATGTGTCACCCCCACCACACAGGTGTGGCTCTGCTCTTTCCCATCAGTGAATTCGAGGTACCGCACTCCCACGTCCACAGTGGTTGGGAGGCTGTGAACAAACCTACGTTTGCTTCTGAGTGACCTAGAATTAATATGTTTATTTGCCAATACTTTGGGTTGTCCATCTAGGATTTCTCCCACATAAACGTATCTGGTTTTATAGCATGTATACAGCAAGTTCACCGTTTTCAGGAAGCCTCGGACCTGCTAGGCACGTGGTGTACAGCAGACTCGTGCTGCGCGGCAAGTCCCACATGCAGCGAACGCAGCTGGTTCACCGCGAGTGCGCCGGCTGCCTGGCCAGAACACGCAGAGCAGCTGTGATGCTTGTCGGAAGCATCCCATTCCGCTCAGATGGATCACAGAGTTTGCGTGTGTGTGGACAGTGCGTCTTCAGGACTTTCTTGTGGTCAGAAAGGACTCAGGAGGAGTTGTAAAGACCGAACAGATGTATCCATGCTCCCAGCTAAACCTGTGTATTCTCCGCTCTTACACATCTAAAGCAAGGTATTTATGGACCCATCTTCAGTTTTTGAGAAGAGCTTGTTACTGGTTTGCAAGTGACCCACGGCATCTACAGTGGAAAATCGCTTCATTTTATGCCATTTATTATGTTTCACTTGTTTGTCAGACTTTATGCATTATATTGTTTCATATAATTTTTTGCTTTTCTTGGTTAGTAATGAGTATGTCTGTTTAAAACTTAGTGTAACAGCTACAAACTGTGTAGCTTTAGGCTCAATTAGATACACACTGAGATAGACCAAATGCCAATAAAGACCCTGTATACACTGTACGGTATGTCCCTTTTTTGGGGCAAGGATAACAGAATGTGGCAGAAATGATGAAGTACTGCATTTAGGGCTAAAAACTGCTCCTGCTATTAATCCTGAGTAGGTGTTCACTTTGCGAATAGACATCACACTTGAATGGGAATACTTGAAAAATAATGTACAGTTCAGCACGTGTAAAAACCGGTAACACAGACAAAATCTAGCCTTTAGCACAAAATTACATTGTACTGAAGACTAAAAATATTACCTTAATTGGTGTATACCACTTCTCCTGAATGGCTGGTGAGGTAGGCTTTGGTTTAGGTGGTTTAGGATGAAAAGGTTCTTCTGGCTCTTCTGGGAGTTTCACCACAGCATTTTTTGCTTTTTCTAATCTAGCCCCTTCTTCAGTAGATCCTTTATCGCCCCAGCGAACCTAAGTAAAGCCAGAGTTCAGACGTAAATGCACTGTATGCAGAGAACAAGGAAACTTGCAAATAAGAGAAGTAGCTGAAAAAGTTTAAATTTGGAAGAAGGTCCGAATAAACAACAGGAGAGGTATTGAGGAAAATGTTCCCTCTTCATTTTTTATGATGAGTATTCTTAGTTAAATATATTTGCAAATATGAGTCTCCTAGTAGTGAAAAGTCAAGAGAAATACTGAAAGAAAATTCTACCATGCATCACACAGGCTGTATAGGAGACAGGAAATCTGGGAAATCTTCTCTAATTAATGATGTGAAAAATATAATTTCCAGTTCTGATTTACCCTAAAATACCAATTCTTAATCTGGCACCTAATAAAGCCTAGATTTTTGTCCCCCCAGATTTCCTAACACAGCATGTTTGTTGAGAACCCCAATTTAGATGAAAGGCGATACTTGAGCAAATTTTAGCAGAAACTCCTTGAAACTGCTCAGATTTTCAAGTAGTTCTACAAGAAGGACACACTGGAACAAACACAGATGAAGCAGTCTAACCTGTATAATAAGTCAAGGTAAAACATGTAGCAATATATGTTTTGTCACTGCCACAAGTATATAAAACTTATACAAAGGGTTCCAAGAGAAAGGAGTCCTGCATTATTGCTGTTGGTGAGACAAGTATATTTCCACTTCCCCAAAAGGTTGCACTTACTATGCTGTAAAGAGGAAATACAGGGAAAAACCTTCCCTCTAAGAGATGGTTTGTCTTGCTACAGTAACCTGATTTCATCTTGTAATTGGAAACACCGTGCAGCACTTTAAGCAGGGATGTTTGCTGTATTGTGCGAAGAAACAAACCTAGACAAGACTGTTATGCTATCATCCAAAAAGAGCATTTAAAAAGCTAGGGCTGAGTTTGAAAGTTCTTAGTAAAACCGGCCCGGATTATTTTCAGCGCAAGACTTTCTAAATCATGCCATCTGCTACAATCTAGCCTGTAAGGAGGACCTGATGCACCTAAACCCAGGAAATTAAATTCTGTCAGTACATCTTGGGTAAATGTGACACACTGATGAGTCACGAAACTGTTACTGCAAAATAGCTAACCATTACTGCAGGACTTGACCAACACACTTGTTTTTTCAGGGACCTCTGGCAGTGGAGGTGCCAGACATGAAAAGAGAAGAATCCAAGTAAGAAAAATCCTTCCACCCTGAGGGGAAGAATTAAGGGCATCACTGCACACTGCTTGGTAGGTATACGCCAGTTCTGTCCTGCTACCTGCCAATTCAAGCACCTGAAAAGCGTGCAGAAAGAGTGGGATGCAACAGATCTCCCACTGCAAAGGGGCACAAAATCATTTTGCCCACCAGGAAAAAGACATGCTCCTGGTCTTGCTTCTGCTACACAGAGGGAGGGAAAAGACTGCTCCAGGTCTTGCTAGGGACACTCTATAATGTGCTGGGATAACTGTGCCATAGGATGGGAGAAGGAAGCAGCCTGAGTTCTTCATCCTCATCAGCGCCATATGTAGAATGTGCTGACACAGAAAGCGAGGAAAATATGTAGGCAAGCCAGAGTCTAGCCCCCTTCAGAAAAGTGAAACACCTTGGAGGAAAACCTTGTCATTTTATCACCACCACCAGGTATTTTTTACCACTGTATTCTCAGTGGAGAGAACGAGAGCAGTGAAGTACGACAGATTCATTCGGTCTGCAATACTAAAACTCAACTTGATAAAATACAGACAATCATTTCTTAGGAGGGGGATTGTTTTGAACCTTTCTGTTATTTTGAACTTTACCCTTTGCCCTGCTTAGTGATTTCTTTTTCTCACTGGGGAATTCTTTCTGCAATATTAGAGTGGGCTTTCATGTCCAAGTAGGCCCTGCTGAGTCATTAAAATGCATCTGTATCTTTCACTGTGATCAATGGTATTTTTACAGTGTTTTTTATGAGGTTGTTAAAATGTATTTTAAACACTGTTAAAAGCATTTAGAGATAGCTGGTGGATTCTTGACTGATAAAATGATCTTCTCCTTCAAATTAAAGCGACTTCATCCGGAAGAAACCAGAATTTGGGGAGTTTGACAACACAACTTTGACATAAAAAATTGCTGCCTATAATAGGTGGAGTCTAGAAATTACATCATAAAACTTTAACGCAATGCCAAAATACAGATCTAGGAAGAGTGAACAACGCTGGCTGAATTATTTTGGACTGTCGGGGAGGGGTGAAGCTAGTGGGGGAGGCAGGAGCAAACGTGTAACTGCCCCGGAAGGGAATATAGTAAGCAAAGAGGAGGAGGGCAGTAGAGGTTAAGCGAAGTTCACTGGTTCATTCTCCACTTCTATCTATGCAAGGAAGCTACCAGAAGAAGGGCCGAAGAACAGAGCACAAAGAAGCAATAACAAAAAATCGCCAACTGCGTTACCGCATGAACAGAAAACAGGGAAGAAATGTAATGACTAGTCCAGCAAGTTTTTCCGTTGACCACAGCACAGAAACCACCTTTAACTGTCCGGTAAGGAATAACGTCCCTTTGACCCGCTCACCGTCATCGCTGTGCTACCCTGGTTTTGTTTTCTCTCTCATTTCCCCGCTTGCTCTGCCCTGGTTCACTAAACGAGCGGAGTGCTCTCTTGAGCCAGCGAAAGGTATGAGGTCTGGTACCGCTCTGTCCGAGCAGCTGGGAAGGGGCCAGCATTTCCCTCAGCCCCACTGGTACAGATACTACAGGACAGAGGTAAAGCTCCACATTCAAATGCTGAGGCATTTGCGATGCGGCGCCCAACCCCCAAATTTGTTAGTACTCTCAGATCCCAGAGTAGGCCAGAGGCACAGCCCCACAGAACTAGGTGCCTTTCAAGAGCCCGTGATTGTGTGATCACACAGTTTCAGTTCGTTTGCATCTTTAGCCTTTAGTCCCGCACAAAATTCCTAGCACATGTGAAAAAGTTTTCTAACCTATTCATTACTTTCTGCTCTCGTCTCTGAAGAGGAAACACAGCACTTTTGCCATGTGATGAACATTCTTGTTTTTATGGTACTGATGTTACTTGTGTTCATGAGTTGTCTATTCGTTTTCTGTGTCATTGCACCAGATCCCATTTACAAACTGTAATGATTTAAACTGTGGAACCCCTCCTGGAACAACCAGAGGTTCATCATGGCTCCCACTAGAAATCCAGGCTTGTAATTCTTTATGTCGGAAAGTATTTTCTAGCTTGCCTCTGGAAAGCACTGCACAAAATGTTTTCTTTTTCTAAAATCTGAAGCTCTTCTAAATTAGCAGTTCTGAAATGCTGAGGGAAACACACGTAAGCAACACAGCTTTAGACTTGCATGTTCTTCTGCCACATTTAAAAAGAACTGAAGCAAAGCTGATTCTTAGGCCAATACCTTTAAGTTTCATCAAGATACAACAGTATGGCCTAGGTGGGTATTTCAGACAGAGATGGTTTCCTAGATTGAAGTTAAAAACTGCAGAAAACTGCTTTGCCAGTTCCATAAAGGCTGACTTGACTATAAAATCTGACATAAGGATGTGCCCATAAGGATGCACATTTTTCATTCTGTTTTAATTAACATGATGCTATCATGTCTCTTCAAAGACAGGCACTGTTGTCGCTGTGAGTTCCTTTGGGATCAAGCCTCTCCTTAGCATCACCATTGTCAGCGCATTTGGCTGGCCCACAGTTGGAGGACTTATGTTTCACTATAATTTCTTCCAAAACATTCAGAAAAGGCTCTCACTCTCTCTTTCTCATTAGCTTGATGGAAAGAGCATGTCTTCAGGCAGCTATTTAAAGTTCCAGTCAAATGGAACTACTGAAAGCTGTTCTTTCATAGGCAAGGTCAAAATTGATATGGTAAAAAATTTTACAAGGCTTATGTCACTGGGAAGGAAGCACACATTATGCCCTTGTATTTTCAGTACACTTTAAAAGTCTTTGTTTCCATCATTTGCAGCCTCAGAGAGCTTTTGTTTTAGTGAACTGGCATCTCCATATCGTACAAACCTCCATCCTTTTAATTCCTCCAACTCCTCGTCCGCCGTAGTAGGAAGCATCCACAGTGGGCCATTTCTTGGTAGGCAAGGGCTCTTGTTCCTCTTCCTGTCAAAAAATTCAATAACATTTACTTTAAAAAGATACATCCCCACCACCACTAAGTGTCTCTTTAGTTTATTTCACTAGAGTTCACGGAGAATAAGTCTTCCCATGTTAGGTGTAAAAGAGCAAATATTTAGGTTCCCCGAGTGTTTACCAATTTCCAAACCAAATCTGGTCACGTTTGGAAATATTTTTAATGCTTTGCATGGGAAAAGCATTGGTGGCAACTGTTAGGAAGGTCCAAATGCAGAATCTAACTGTGTATTTGTTTGCCTCGTCCTTTTCCTTTCCGGTAAAAAAATAAGCAAAACATACATAAAGAAAAGGATTTGCAGCGGCTTCTTCTACAGAAAATATAATGCCTGTGAAGAGCTGGATCATCAGCCCTACTCATTTGGATTCAGCAGACGGTGTTCAGCAGATCTGCAGATAAAGGTTACACAGCCGATCACAGTTTCCTAAGCCAACCTTTGTCAAACTCGCTCTTGGCTGCCTCAGCTCAATGAAGTATGCCTTACCATGGACCTAACTGTCAGAGTACGCTTGAGTACACTCAAGCAGTTGGCTAAATCAAGACCAGGGGCAAAAATACTGAAGACACCAGAAGATCCTCTAGTGCATTATTGCCCAAAAGAGGGAGAGAAGTTCCCTTGTCAGGGTTCTTCAGTGTCTGGAATGCCAAAGCTGTGGGAAAATGCTGTTTAAATCACACATGAATCTTTAGACTGTTACACCAGAGCTACTCAGTCTTTCTGCTTTTGCTGCAGAAGGGGAAAAATAATGTTCCATTATCTTGGGTAAAGCCCCTAAATATTTCTGTGGATTTGAGCTTAATTCATGCCACACTGAGATGACTGAGACAGAACAGAGATTTGGACTTTGGCCATCCCTCTCTCAGCTTAAGGCTTCCCACGGGGCAGTTCATTCTTCTTCAGCAGCTAGGACAAAGAGCCGGATTCACAAGACACAGGGAAGCACAGAGGAATGGTATTGTGTAACCAGCGTGACGAGCGGAGCACCATCATACCGTACCTCTTTTGGAGCTGACGGAGGTGGAGGGGGATCTTTGATGACCTGAAAGAGCCAAACATATAAAAGCATAAGAAATTGCACTGGCAGCATCCAAAAGCCAACAGAAAATTCTAAGAGTGAACTGCTTCCATCTGAGTCCCCCACATCTGCTTGCAAACTGGCAACTGCTGCTGTCCAAGTCCCTTGGGTATCGATTATCAAGGCCTTCTGGAAATTAACACCATCCGTCTAATAGCAAATAACATCAATTGACTGGCAGACACTCTTTGGGCAGACGTGTCTGCCACTTTGCTTCCTGACCGGATAAGGCTCAGTCATTCTACGTAATAGCCAGCGATGAAACCCTATGGAGTTAATTAGCAAGCCAGGGAGGTAAAGCATCCCGAGGTCTTGCATAATCTTGGGCCAAGATGCTTGCTCCTTTGTGCCATGCTGCTGGATAATTTCTGGCCCAATGACAAGTGTGAAACGCCTTCTGGTAGCTCAGGCTTCACCTCTAGACATCCCAATCGTTTCTGCAGATCTCACTTTTAATATCTAATAATTTAAGTATGTAGCTCCTTGACAGTTCAGTGTGGAGTTCCTGCTAGTGGGAGTTAATTCACAAGGCTTCTTAAACTGGTTCTGGATAAGGCCCGCTCTTAGGATAATTCACTTACACCTATATTTAAACTCCTACCTACAGTTTCTTCCTGTTCCCTTTCTCAGATACATATGGTAAATCTCAGAGAGTTCCCTGGCACCGACAGGAATCCACTGAACGGTACAGGGAGGGGAAGAGGAAGGCAGCAACCCTTTTAAACAATTAAGACGAAAACTGAATGCACAGCTGTTCTTCCACAGGAAAAGCAGGTTTGTAAGCTTAAAAGACGTACTTAAGTGACATTGTGTAATTTTTTGTGCCTGAATATTGTATGGAAATGACTAAAAAATACCCCATGCATATAAAGGAGCCTGTTTCTGCTGTGCCTTAGCATTATACGAACATAACCAAAACTGTCCATGATGGCAAACACCTAAATCTTCTAAAACAGATTAAGCACCTTAATTGAAATGTACTTCCATTTACTCTACCCTGCCTATAAATAATGTCACTGCACAGATGTATAGCATCATACATAAAAACCCCCCATATTTCTCTTGACCAGTAACCAAGAGTTTTCCTTCTTAATTTACATTTCCAGTCACAGTGTCACCAAGATAGTTATTAGTTATCGCCTAAACAAGCTGTGGACTTTTAGCGCTGCATACAGGAATTCTGTCAAATAAGAGAAGTTATGGCACCCTTGGAAAGATTTTTCCACAGTGCATCAGATTTAAGATACTCAATTGTTCATCGAGCAGGCTCAGAGTACTTTGAATGGATCGGAAAGTCAACTATGGATTTTAACCAGACATCCTTTTGCTACTATGGTATTGCAAAAACATGCCAGAAATTACCTTTTTTAAAATATTTCTGAATACTCTTGTCTTCTCACCCATCAGGAATTTTCAGAATACTTAACAGAAATCAATTATTTAATTAGCGAAGCATTCCCGAGAGCCAGATTGGAATTACTGCCCTAACTTCACAAGAAACAACACCACAGAGGGATCATGGGACAGATTCTGAGAGATACTTGGATGCCGAGCAAGATTTTCCAAAGCATAAAGATATTTAATTCTCACTGAAAGCAATTAAAAGACTGGAAACAGTAAAGCAGTACTTTCAATATATTAAGGGTCACCTTATCTTACTTAATTCCCATTCTTATTTCCCTTTTGCCTGTCTCTAACGATTATCTCAGAAAAATATATTTCACTGCCAAGACTGCAAGCTGTATGGGGCGGAAAGGCCTAGCTAGGTTGTCGATTTATATAAATACATATTAAATGGTATTATCACTCCACTTTCTAGAGTGCTACAGTTCTTACGTCTTGCATTCTCTCCCGAGCAACAACAACTTTGCATAGGAAACTTCTTTGTGATGCCTGCTAAAGTTCACTTGGGCCCTGTGCCTACTGATACTTACAGAGTCAAAATTTCTACCCCACTGAATGAAGAAAAGCTCTATTTGTTGGACCTCACTGGGCTTCAAAAGTCACGAGTCAGTGACAGTTTTTATTTGACTCCCTGAGCAAAGGTTCTAATCCTATGCCAGCTGCTAAACTCCCTCAAGTTATAGGGTACATTTTATCTGAAGCTAACCAATACATTAATTAGCTGCTATTTCTAATAGCTTCAGAAAATGAAACTTGTTTCAAATGTGACAGTGGTGTGAGAAAATAATCTGCTTTGAGGAGCAGATACTCACCCCTGCTGACAGAAGTGGAATGTAAATGCCTGCATCCTTATGTTTCCACAGGCTCCTCACACACTCATGCGCTCGCTCTCCCTCACACACGCGCACGCACAAAGATTATTTTCAGTCTTGTGTGATGTTTCAAGTGAAATCGGTAGAACGCCTTTTTTTAAAAAGAGAAAGCCGAGGAACCCATGCGGCTTTGGCAGGAAACAGTGCGAAGGTAACATGAAACTGCACATACTGAAGATCATAATATTGCAAATAGATTTTTCCTGAACTTGACTGAGGTTGTTTAACTACGGAAGACTGAATAATGCTGCTGTCTTATTAACCCCATGTCGAGGTGGATTACTTCCTAATTTTGGTTTGGTTTGGTTTATTATCATCATCACCAGGCAAGGCTGCATCCGGTTTATTTAGCTGCAAAGAATGAAGCCTTGAGTTTGGAGGAGAGCCGATATCTTAAAAAAAAAAAAAAAGAAGGAAAAAAAGTTAGTTGCTTCAGGCAACAGTCCCTTTGATCTGCTCATTAACACTTTTCAAATGTTCGCGTGATGTGGGCATTAGGAAATGTCAGCACCAGAGCCTGAAGCCAGCTTGATGTGATCATATGTTCTGATATTGAGGGAAGAGTGAAAGAACTGTCAACAGTGAACTGCCGGGGGGGGGGGGGGGGGGGGGGAAGAAAAAGAAAAAGGAGTCCCCCTACCCCAACCTGGGAGTGTACGTGGACCTCACAGCAAGGAATGCTGTCGAGACTGACTCCTAGCAAGGATGAAGGAGAGTGCCCAAAGCACCTGAAGCTCACCACGCTGCCTGCAGGTGGTAGGGATGACATACTCGTGTGGCTCCGGATGCTCATTCTGTGCTGTCCCCAACACTTTTTGCCTCTTTCTCTTCCATCTGGGTCTGAAGCGTGGGCTGCTTACAAGGTTTGAGGGCTGCTGCTTTATTCCGTGCTCCTGTTCTTTGTCCCATGAAACCAGATGCCCCACTCCGCTAGAGAAGCGGGCTCGGAGGACAGGAAGAGGAGCTCCTGCCTGGCCCTAGTATGCTGCCTCTCTTGCCAGGAACACTGGCACCAAAGCCCAAAACTACATAGCCAGAAATGGCAGTAACATGTAACGTGAGAACCTCGGGTGCAGGAGAGAGGCAAAAGAATGGAGGCACAGTATAATGATCGGAGGAAATGGATATGGAAGCAAAAAAAAAAAAGGAAGACTCAGTTTTTGGTAATAGGTTCGGTGCAACAGTATGAGGTTTTGCAACTCAGTATTGTTGTAGCAATGAGTCCTAAAATTACCTCTTTTTCTTAAAGAAACAAATCATATCCATGGGAGGTGACAGAAAGCAACAGAGGGCACTAACACTTAAAGTGCTGTGGTTTTATTGCTCCCACAAGGAGTCAGGCTGCTTCTCAGTAATAACCTATCAATCTACAGCTCAGGACTTCCCTAGAAATAGCCAGCTACTCCTGTACCAAATTACCAACTACTCCTGTACCACCTCGTCCAGAAAAGATGCTCAGGGTAAGTTACTATTCCTTAAAGTAAACATCGGGGAGGCACAGACTTAAGCACAAGGTGAATCAGAACAGAGGGACGTTTCCCCACAGCTCAGTGCTGCTCTTTGTGGAGATGTAGCGCCACAGAGGAGATCAGCACAGACAGAACCCTGCCTTAATGCCGGGGTGCGTCTTCGGTACCCAAGGCAGTGTCTTTGCTCTGTAGTTTGTTATAACGGCATCTGTTTTGGTTAATTGGGTCCTAGCTTAGGTATCCCTCCACAGGTCTGCGTGATGTGTTAGTGTCCACCTGTAATGTAAACTGATCTCCTGTCACTTAAAACAGGCATAGGCTGGCACAGCTAATATTTTAGTGTATTATACTGGTATAGCTACCAAAAGGGCTGGAAATTAATACTATAGAACTGTACATTTGACTTTTTTTTTAATGTAGGACTTTGACATTAAAAAATCCAGAAAGCACTTTACTGATTGTCATTACAGAGTCATTACTGGAAAGAGACTTCCTGCTCTCAAGGCATGGAGATACTGCAATCACTCTTTACTGTAATGAAAGGAAAATGCACGGTATGTGAAGTCTTACAATATCATGGAAACTGACCGCTGACGAGCGCTGACTTCTGAATGCTGACCAATGTGGAGAGTATTTTTATTTTTTTCACTAGGTTGGACATTGTGTAAACCCGATGCTGAAAAAAAAAACCCATCCACTTGGCAAACGATTAAAACTGCACGTGCAACTGAATATGATGTGATTGATCAGACTTCCAACTGTAAAAGACTGATTCTGGGCCACCATAAATTAAAGATGTGTGTATTATGTTCTGACGGTCATATTCAGCTAGTGACAAAAAACAAGAGTTTTAGTGAGGTAAGTCATTCTGAGAGCTCTGACAAACTAAAGGAACCAGTCAACTCAAAAGGAATTGTGCTTGTCTTGGGGGGGGCGGGGCGGGGAACTTAAGAAGTCGGGAAAAGGACAAAAGAAAAGCATCTGCTTTCAGAAAAGCAGCTTTTGAGAAAGGCTGTGATGATCCCTCTCAACAGCTACAACGAGTAGTGAAACAGCTCACTCCAAAGTATCTCTGTAATGATGGGAGGCACTTGGCTTCACTTAAGGATTTGAATTGTATTTTACATGTGTATTTTTAAAATAACTAGATTTTCAAACACAGAATGTTTGCTTTTCTCCCAGCTAAGTCTGCTGTAATATTATATCCTTCATGTCCTCCATCCCCCTCTCACCCTGGCCCAGATGACAGATCTACGTGAAATGCCTAGCTGTAGCCCGCTTTCTACAGACAGAAAGGGTAGAAACTAACAAGTGTGAAGATGATCTATGAATCAGTGTTAGCCAATTATTTTCAAACCAGAAAACAGGAAGCTTTCTTCTTACTGATTTCAAATTTTCCTTTTCCACAGGAAGGCTCAGGATAAAGTTGAGGTAGAACAAATAACAGACAAGCTGCCTGCACTTCTAATGGGACTCTACTGTGGAGGATGAGGCAGAAGAGAGTTTTTTTATCAGAGAAGAACTCATGGTTCTTGCCTCAGAAACCAGGAGGATGCAGATGGGGGATGAGGACTTCTTGCCCCAGGGAAGCCTCAGGCCTGACGGACTACACTGAAGCTCTAGACTGCGTGGGCCTCAGCATGGTCAGGCGGCAAGGCCAGTTCCTCTGCTGCCCTGGGTTCCACAAGCCTGACGCAAGACAAGAAATAAAGTAACAGCCTGGAAGCAAACTCCACTGCCCAAGTCCTCAGCACTGTCGTTGAACTGCATTAATAATAAACTTCACCAATGTAAAAACTCCAGCGTGCAAGGAGATGGAAGGAGAGTTAGTGAAACAGCATTGCTGGCTGCTTCTAGAAGGCTAAAGAGTGCACTCAGATGAAAAGAGATGCAATGTGTGCAAGGAATTATTAAGGCAATAAGGGATTTGCAACTTGAGATCCCATAATGGAGTACAAATACCAATTTTAGTGATGATACTTTTTAAATGGTCCTTGATTTCAGGATAACATCTGCATACCATTACGGCCAGCAACTTTCAAGTAATAAAGAAAAGGCTTTTATCGAAGATTTCACAGAAATATAACACATGCGCTTGTTCAGTAGAAAGCCAGCAAGCAGCACACCAGCACGCCGATGCTGGTTCACGTGTGTGCGGGTCTCAGAAAGCCCGAAGCACTGCTAAGAGTGCAGTCCACAGGGTTGAAGCTGGCCCCTTCTTCCATTTATGGCATATCACTAATGAAAGAAAACTCCCTCAGCAGGTGGCTTCTGTTACATGTAGCTCTCCTATTACTAAACTGATTTCCTACGGAATCTGCGTTTCCCAACGTGGTGTGAGTTATCATCATCATTATCATCCAGTGACTATTTCTAGTAGTCTGTACTCACCACTTTGCAGCAGAGGGGCCAGAACCACCAGAGCAGGCCGAGCGCCACTAACAGTAACAGCACAAGAACAGCAATAAGCGCTGCTACTCCACTAGACTGTGAAGAAAGTAGAAAGACAGTGTCAGTGGATGTTGCAAATAACTGCTGCCTGAGTTTCCCACTCACCCCAAAACAGCTTCCTACTGACTGATTCAAATCCCAAACAAATCGTTCCCACTCGTTGGATCCTCTTCTTGCCAACGGAGAATTTCCTCACAAAGGAACAAGAAGGGGGTCTTAGCCAAATCCGTATTTGGCACAAGTCCAGTGACACCCTCCGTCGTAAGTCTCCTCAGATCCGCGAGCTATGTAAGCCAGGATGCTTCAACAGGAGCTGTGTATCACAACACATGACGTATCAACATGAAAAAGAGGGAGGAGGTGGTAAGGTGCTATTTGTGTTTTTCTTTCCCTATGTGCTCTGGGGCCTGCAAGTCTCAGGTGTCCTAAGGGATTGAAAACAGCGTGCTGGCACAGTGGTACTGAGGGACGTTTTACACTGAAAATGACAAAACTTTGAAAAATACTTTTTTCTGCCTACCTGTAAACCTCAGTTCAAATTAAGTCATTCAGTCATGGGTAACAGGCCCAGTTTGCCCCAGTGCAAGCCAGGATTACTTCTGCTGACATCAGTGGATTCATCTGGACGTAAAACTGATATCCTTGAGGTAAGAATGAGGCCCGACTTGAAGAAAAGAAAGACTGCCTTGACAGCTAAAAAAAGAGCTGTTGGGCACAAACAGGGAAGGTCTTTTTCTAAGCCTGTGGATGAGAGGTGCCCTTCTTTTCCCATGAGGACACAGGTCTGTAAGGATTGGTGCGGGCGGGGAATTTTAAGGAATCTCTACTAAATCTACGCATATAGAGCTGTTATGCTTATCTCCTGCACATCTGGGCATTCACTGTACAGACTATAGCACACGAAATCCTTGTAGCAGTGCTATTTGAACCTGAAGCCAACATCCTAAGAAATTCTGAACAAGCGTTACTGCTTCCAGCAGTACTGCTTTTAACAAAGAAGCGAGCAGCCCATCTCCCACCGCCTCAAACCCACATCCTGTAGGTGCTTTCGTTCTTACACTTGGTGTTCGGTGCTGCTGTGCTGGTTTAGAACAATGAGAAAAATGCAGCAGTGACCGTATGAAAATAGACGTTAATCAGGCTTCAGCTGGGGAAAAGGAAAGGAGGGACACCCCGGGAATCACTAAGGCTGGAGAACAGCATGAGTAATTCTGCCAAAGTGAGAAAAGTTGTACTGGAGATACACCATTGCAAATGGAAGCTGAAACAGAGCTGTGTGCCAAGTACCTGTAGGTGCAGTGAGGCATATGCTTTGTGAGAAACAGGTAAGATGTGTGCCTTGGTGCCTACATGCAACATTTTGTTTGTTTGTTTTCGCTGCAGCAATGTGTGTTTGGTAGGGGAGGCTATAACTTGTAACTCTTATCTACCAACTAGCCATCAGCTGCTCAGCTATCCGAATTAGTGGAACAATTCTAGCAGTGACCCATTTCTTGCCGTTGCCCATCTGCTACTATGGAAACAGCAGTTCTCCTTGTATGGAGCTGTCTTTGCTGCAACATGTATGAAAGGGGAAAAAAAAAAACAACCCAATGATCAGAGGCATGGCAGTTTTTACCATCAACACACATCTGTACTCATTCTGCTTCTTGTTAGTCGAAACTTTTGACCACAGAGAAGCACTGCTAGAGTACAGCAGAGGAAAGACAGCCATACCCAGCTGGTATGACCTGCTTTGCATCAATGCTTTATTTTTACCTATCAGTTCAATCTCAGCGATCTTTAAGGGGGCTTGGGGACAGACTTAACATGTGCTGCTTTCTCTGAAAGGACTACAAAAAAGAGAAAAGCAGCCTACTGTTAGTCTCCAGCATCCTCCTGTCCTGTCCCTGCATTATCATGCCGAGAGGCTGCTTCAGCATGCTTTGGTGCAAGACTGAAATGCTTCCGAATGACAGAGGCCCTTAAACAGAGAAATGTGATTTGGGTAGTGTGTGTACCTTCAGCTGTCGATTCATTCAGGCTTTCTTCCTGAAACTGAAGGGCTGAACTGAGATGACTCTGATTTCTACAGTTACCGAAGTATTTGGTTTTCAAATAAATAAAATGTCATTTTTTTTCTTTTAGGTTAATAACCTATGAGCGACAAAAATACCATTGGAAAAATACACGCTGATGAGCAGAAGGTACTGTTCTGCATGCTTCTATGCCTGACAGGAAAGCTGCACTAACATCACACTTTAAATTAGACAAATTTAAAGAAACACAGTATCTGCACACAGCACATTGTGAAAACCTCCATCCCTACATCATGGACTTGTGTCTAACAGCAAAAATGTTATCTGTCCTGCCTGTGCAATACAGAAGACAGGAGGAATTAATGGAGAGCAGAGATGTGAGATTGGAAATTTTATATATTATGTCAGAAAAGTCACCGACTGCACAAATATTTGGTTTATCCTAGAAGCTATTTTTAACTCTATTCTATAAGCCCATGATAAAAACATAGCAGGATGTTCACACTACCTCAACCCTAGGCTTAAGTTAGGTACTCCAGCCTGTGCTTTGACTAAGACTATCTCCCCTAATTAACAAGAGTTGAGAGCCTACTCTCCTTATTCAGGCGCCAAAGTTGGGTATCTAAAGTTACGTAGCGTCAGTATCCTCCCGTAGGATGATAACCACCTTCCCTCCCCAGGCAGAAGTCCTAAGGTTCTGCCTGCTCAGTTTCAGCCTGCTTCCACCAATCCTGCTCCGTGGAACTGTGCTGGAGTAGGACCCCAGGTGACTGAGTCACACCTGGCTCTCACGATATGATTGCATTTCTAGTGAGCAAATCTCCAATGGCATGGAAGCTTCCCAATATTTTGAAAGCCACAGCTGCATGCTGTGCTAAAGTAATCTGTTGTAATATATTTAGCAAAACACAATTTGCAAGCTATAGAAAAACAGAAGCCCCGCTCAGTCAAGGAACACACAGACACTGCTTGGATCTCAGGGCAGAGCAAGCTGAGGTAGCACAGGAAAGGAGGAGAATTCCAGGGCTTTCCCTCCACATATAGTTCTGCATATGGTCTAGATCAGCAGCGCCTGAAGCAGCTAGCAAAACAGACGCAACAGCAATGAAAGCAGAAACCCTTGTAAGAGAGCCTGTGTCAGAAAGCAAATGTAAATCTCCAAGCCTGCCACACAAGAGATGGCTTTCATGTGTTACTAGGAAGTCTTGGATGATACATACAGAAATACTTCACGTATGTGGAATCCTGCAAAAAAAAAGATCTTCCTAAAATAAAGGGAAGTGTTTTATATAACAGAAAAAATTGGCTTATATACTGCAGAAAAGAATCTCATCTGTAACCCCTCACACACACGTCATCACGGAATTCAAAACAGCTGAAAACTTTGTTGCATGTAACGGTGTTTTAAAACAGATTCTAAGCGTGTCTCAAAATACAGAGAAAGCGACTTAGGACTTCTATACATATACGCACCTACATATTAAGAAATCCCGTATCATTACATTATGTGTATTCTGTGTGTGTCTGCAGAGGTGTATTTTTTAGTTAGGTGGATTTGTGCATTCTAAACATTAGCGGGACTTGCCAAGCGTTGAGGTTCTCTGCCCTGAAGGGTCACGCAGTGGTAAAGCCAAAAGAGAAACTGGATTTCAGGATTTTACACTGACTGATGTTCACCATTTACTTACACATTCTGAAGCGGTGATTGTTAACGAGCTGGACATGAAAGACTGCCCTTCATTCAGACTCACCAAAACTTCCAGAGTTCTGGAAAGAAAGAGGAAAAAAAACCCAGCAGTGATAAAGCAGTCAGTAAAAGCACATGCTTGCTACAGAGGCAGTTGTAGTCACAGACTCTGTTCAACATAGAAGGTGTTTGGAGAGAGCAAAATGGGAGTTGGGGCCTCTGAGCCGCACTAGATGGTCAGAATTGACTTTACAGAAACTACAAAACTAACATGATTACTTTGTGTTATTGCTAGAAACCTCTGATGACTTTTAAGTGATCAAGACACTTAGCTGCTACAGGGTTGAACCTTGTGGCTTTCAGAAACCACTTTTTGGTCATTTCAGACTGAGCTTTCTTTTCCTCAATTGATGCTGCTTAAAATGAACAGTACTCAGTCTCCTGCGGGTACTGTGTTGGTTACTGTTTGGAAGGAACTGTAGTCTTCCCAACAGACAGCTGTCTGAGCAGAGAATATCCCTTCTCTGTTCCACGTAGCATAAAATACTCCAAAAAGTTTTACATAAAATAAATTGAAGTTCAACTGTAAAAATAACATTGTTTTGTCTGTTCCATAACCATCTCTTTAGTCATAGGCAGACATTACGGATAAAAATGTCGGATAATTATAAATGGTCAAGACTTTCTATAAATAGTACATAAACACTGCCTACAAATAGTATGTGGTTTACATTTTACAAATTAACCCTAGAAGAAAACAACACATGGTGAATGTTAAACATAAGAAGACTCTTCAGCTTCTCTGGCTTGGATTCCCAAGATTCAGACAGTTTATATTATGCGTAGAGATAATTAAATAAAAATATAGATATCCATGAACTAAAATGATTAATCATTTATACCGTTCTTATATGTCATGGGTTTTTATTCTGGCACAAATGCTTTAGTCAATATGGAGTTCAAAGCTATTTTAACTAATTTGCCTAATTTCTTTTTCAGTTTTAGTAAAAATGAAGTAAGTTGCTCCCACTAAACTAATTTTTAAATAATCTCTGTTATGAATAATTGATCTAACAGAAAGGCTAACTCTGATTTACTTCTAATTATTACTGGAATAAGTGAATCAGAACAGATAAAAATAAAAAATTAATTCACTTCCCTTCCAACGTGCTAAATTAAGCAAACTGTATCAAAAGTTTTGTTAGTGATGAATTTTTTAATGTGATGGTTTTTATCATTTTTTTATTTTCAATGTTTTGCTTTGACACTTTAATGAGAAATGCTGTGGGAAATTTCAGCGTGACAATTCTGCTCAAGTTTGACTGGCAAAACAATCCTATTGACTACAGTGCGAGAGGATTTCACGCTGTGCATTTTCTTGATCAGAGAAGGACTTAGGTACACGCTGTGCTGTTGAAACACAGCCCAAATCCCGACAGGTGTCCCTGAAGAAATTTGTGTGTTTAAACTCTTAAACCTTTTGGAGATCTGTGCAGCGTAAACGCACCACACGAAGCATGCTTCTGTCCAAGGCACTAACCTACAGCCCAGTTACATTAACGTGACTCCTTCCAGTGCGCTGGGTTTGCATCCTTTTGCACCCTGGTCGTACCCCGGCATTGACTATGACTGTACAGGTGTAGCTGAATCATAGGATCATAGAATATTTCAAGTTGGAAGGGAGTAACCGAATTCAGCCCATAAATGCTGAAGAATCCACAGCACACTAGTATTTTTGGATGGCCACTTTTCAGTTAAGCCCAAAAAGGAAAGATGAATCGCTTAAATATTTAATTTTTGCCCATTAGCCTTGTGTTTTTAAAGCATGACATAGAGAAACACGCCACAGGCTCTGCACCAAGTTGCGCCCGAGAGAGGGCATTCATTGTGCTCATGTGTCCTGAACAGAAAAGCTATTTGGCCTCTCTACTTTTTCTGAACTTTCCTAAGTAATGGTGGGTGCCTTTCCACTGACTTATGCCTTAATCAGGATTATATTGCTTGGTTCAAAGCCGGCTAGCAAAGTAAGAACCATTCAACTGCTCTAAATCCAAATGTAGTACACAAAGTAATTTTGATTTTTAAATTAACATACCATGTTCTTTAAGAAGCTAGATCCTAATATGCCTCCTGCATTGACTGTATTTCTAATCATATTTTAACTGTGTCAAAGTACACTAGGTTTTCCTGAGCAGTGTTATCTTTGGTTGGAACCAATTCTGTACTCTCTGGTTGGGCAAAACTCCCACTGAGATAAAAATAATTCTGCCTATGCACTAGTCACAAACTGGTGGATTTGGTCAGTAACGGCTGACTACAGTTGCTGCCAGCTACTGGGGTCAGACTTCCAAAACAGTTTCAGATCCTCACTTGTTCCCCGTTTCATTTTAAAAAAAAAAAATGAGTACGAGTCCTTGGTTTCCTGTGGGTTTTTTGTGGTATCCAATCCATTCCCTTTGCTGCCGGGCAACATGTTCCTTCCCCCTGACCCGTGTGTGTCCTTGTCTGTCAGGAATGTTTTCTAACATCATTTCACAATGTTTTTTATCCTCTGGCAGTTTGTTGATTTGCGCAACGTGCTACCACCAGTCCCAAATCTACGTGGTTGAAAAGGAAGATGCATCAGTGGCTGACTACCGTTGCCAGCACTAGCAGGCAGTATCTGAAACGACATATACTCGGGCTCGCATGTTTTTCAGCTGAGTAACTAGGAAACAAAATACATTTGAAACCTCAGAAGAGAAGTAAAGTACTGTGGAGGCATGTTCACACTATGCTAGCAGTACCTCTAACTGCCACTCATCTTTAATGGCGTTCTCCTGTATAAGAAAGCCTACAGAAAAAATTGCTAAGTCCACTAAAATGATAATAGAAATTATTTCATACACATCTTCATAAAAGCAGGTTTCTGCATATCCCTTAGATCATTCGGAACCAAATTACTTCTTTTGCAGCAATGCTTCCTACACTCACAACCTCCAGTATGTTCCTCCCCCGCACCCTGACGGGTTTGTCAGCAAAAATCTAGGTGCACGTCATGGCTCCTCCTGAAGGTGGATGGACTAACTTATTACTGCATTTCACACTAACTGTTTCACAGTGTATGAGAGAGAGAGCGTAGCTTAGGAATTCCTGGACCTGTGACTCAGGTGTTGGGCTTTCTTGGCTCCCCTAGAAAAAGTCCAGCTTTCAGGACTTAACAGTCAATGCTGTTAAACTTCTCACTCCGTTTCTCTTACGCATTAAAGCTTGAAGCAAAAGTCACCCTTTTTTCTTCTACCTTCGCTGTGTCGTGCAGCAAGCTACATACTCCTACTGCGATATGTACTATTTTGTTATATTTATAGGGGTGGTTCTCTCTTGCCTTTGTATGGAACATCTGTATTAGTCTTTTTCTAGCAGTGTTCTGTAGCTACCACACTTACGGTGGTCACCACCGTGAGCTGGCTGAGTCTTGGCCAAAACATGCGAGGTTTGTCTAATTTAGCTATTAAGAAATTAAGCTATTTTTTTAGATGGACTTTGTTAGCAAATTGAGCAAAACAGGAACCTGAAAGACATTTGGACAAAACACTCCAGAACATCATCTTAACTCATACTAGAGAAAAGGATTGTTGCCCAGGTTATCTTGTGGATCTTGACATCTCCGTGAGCTTACTAGGTTGCATGAAAAATTTTGTATAATAGCTAAGATTTCTAATGCCCATATTTACACCTTACTATTTGCAACATAGAGCTGGCCTCTACATCCACTGACAATTTCCGCTCCAACGGGGATTCCCCAATGGATTGAGAAGTGGCTACGTTACCACTACTGTCTTCTAGAAAAGGCAGCTTTAAATTCCAGCCCCACCAACAAGCATTTGCTTGGCTGATGTGCTGTACAGGCCCAAGAGCTGTGCTCTGGCTCCGTTCACTTATCTAGATACTTTACGTGGGATTTAGGAGAAAAACAGTGAGTACGGATGTCTGCAATCTGTTCTCTTACACACCTTGCCCAAGTTCCGAGGGGTGGTGTGCTGAGCGGGCAGAGTCACTGGGACATAACCCCGGCTCCCTCTCTTAACTTCAAACACAGCCACACTCAGGCACTGGGTAAATGACAAGTAAACAATTCCTATTAGAGTGTGCGGGTTGGTGGAAACCGATCCTCCAAAGTGGCACAAAAATCTCAGTCCAGCAAAAATGCCTAGGAAGAAACTTGCCATTAATGCAACAGAAACATACCACAGAGTCTGCTGAGCGCAGTTACTGCAGACAGTTACTACAACGGGGTGCTTACCCCTATTTTTAGGCAGTGCCACTGAGCAAGCTCCTGCCACCCTCTGGGACGGAACTCTGCTCCCAGCGACGTCTACAGATCGCATCCCCATTCACAGCAACATCTCTGTACACCGTTCCAGCCACACAAGGCCCCAGAAAAGAGCACCGCTAACACGTGTGTCTAGAGAACTGCGCCCAGAGGTCACCGACTGCGGTGAGAGCAGGTTTCGAGTCGCTGGTGCTGTACGCCACCTCGCTACTGTCGAGCTTTGCATTGCCCCAACCTTTAGCTGTCAGACGGTCTGACAAAGATCCCAAGCAACAGGCTCACTGAACACATCAGCTATCAGCACAGCTACAACACAGTGGGAACAACCAGTGTCCCTATCAACTTCCATCCTGATACACAGCTGCAGGGATGAGCCATTTGCGATTCTTCATAGGAGTTGATCATACTCGCTCAGTTCTAGAAGCCGCAGAGTGAACTCATACAGATAATTATCTCATCTTCAAAAGGATGAACCTGTCAACATACAAAATCACTTCTTTCCTGAAATTGTCATGTCTGTAGGGTATAAGAGATGCAGGGGTTTTTTTTCATTTTTTTAGCATCCACCTGTTTGATGGGCTGTGAATACTTCTGATTCGTGTAAGCACTACCCCTTCAAATTTGGCATGCCAAAAACTAGGTGCCCGTTTCTTCTATTCAGGCAGCGACAAACATCCAAGAGAAAGATGTATACACGAACACATCTACTGTTTGCTAGTAACTGTCCACACGTGCGAGGCTTTTAGCTCAGCACCCTGCATAAACTGCAAATATTTTGAAAATAAAATAACATTCAGCAGTGATTCTATTTTTCAGGCACCTTCATTTCCCACTGGTGATTGTCAGTATTTTGCTGAGTGTCAGGTTCCTTCAATAAAGCTCAAATCGGCTAAGAGCTGAATCAGCCTATGTCACCAGGTAATATTTCTAAACCTTTAGGCCTCTGCTGATAGTTTTTCCTGTAGACTGGAGGAATACAATTTAAAGGGTTATGAGACTGCAGTGATTTCTCTCAAGACAGCCTTAGCTCATGAGGGAAGGAGCAGCACAGATTTTGGTCAGCTGGTCGTAAGACCATATACACTGAGCATCCCTGGCTAAGGCGATCAGACACACCTCAAAAATGTCTCCACAGGCACTAAATGCCTGTGTTTATAAGGCTGTACGACCAATTCTCCCAGCACTTATTTACATGACTATGCCCATAGTGCCTCAATTGCTTTCCAAAGACTCAAAGAAAATTGCCTCTCCTTCTGATGAGGTATGCAGAGAGAGCGAGACAAGAGAAGAGAGAGTTCAGTGTCAACCCCAGCCCCAAAAGAAAGACGGTGCTGCTGTGCAAGGCCCGTGTTTGAACCCTCACTGTGCTCAATTCACTGTGAATCTGGTCACTCCCAAACAGCACAGCTATGCACGTGAGTGCAGACTGTCCCTGAAGTAACACTGACCTTTTTACACAACCCTGTTTTGGCAAGGAAACTTCAGATCGGTACTAGTTTCGTACCAGCACAGAACAAAAGCGAGTGCTGAGCTCTTAAGAGCTGCTGCAGAACAGAGCACCTGCTCAGCTCAACCCTGAATAAAACCCACAAAGAGTCAGGAAGTGTAAATATTGATGTCGCCCAGCTAAAACCTCACCTCTGCTGCATGACACATTCTGCGTGGGTCTCCGTGTGGATTTTACATCTGTGCAGATGGGAAGGGGAAGCAGGCCCTGAGGGTAACAATCAATCAGAGGTTCTAATGATGGAGACTCGCTCATGCTGTGCGTAAGCACACGGGCCTCCTTGCAGTTAGGCCCAAGGAGTCAACCAGCTTCTCTTCATCGAGCTTGAAGAACACAGCTGCAGGAACAAGCTCCAGAGAAAGGCAAGTGCAGCCCTGCACACTGTTCCTCAAACATGCAACGGTGCTCAAATCTAGTATCTTTTTAAGGTTGTTAGCCAGGATGCTCATTCCTGTCTTCTGATCGCTTCTGACACAGCACCTGAGTAAAGTGCAAAGACATGCCAAGCCTGAGCTGGTAGGCATGGGTAATTAGCACGTTGTGTGGACAGTCACAAACTCTATTGCTTTTTATATAACCACAGGTCTAACATATCCTCTTCCAATGGTCCAGACTTTTAAAACTATTTCATTGTAATAGGAAAAACTGTTGGTTTATTTACAGTTCATAGCCCTTGCTCAACATGGTAGGTATTTTCCTGTATTTTGTCTGTGAAGTATCACTTTTTGGATGGGAATCAATCCTGGAAAACTTAGTGTGAAAAGGGCTTCTAAAGAAATGTTCTTATTTATGACCAACGTTAACCACAAGACTCTTGCAACCTTAAAGTGCATCAGTCATGGCCCGCTGGCCGTTCTAATAAATAATTTACCAAAAAATGCAGCTTGAGAAAACCCAACAACTGCAAATCTTTCCTTCCTTTATATTCCCTGCTGTTTTATTGTTACAGAAGAGGAACATGGCCCACTGTCGTATGCCACTACAGCGCCAGTCTGAAGAATTTCATACCCTGTGAAATACAGCCGACATTTCAATCCCGCAGTAACCTATTTGCAAAGTATTCATTTGCTCCTTACTTTATGAGTATCCAATAAAAGACTGCCATTTTATGACCCATTAAAAAGATGAAAAAATTAAATAAAATTGTGAAAGACATTTGCTGGAAGTAATAAATAATTTACCTCTGATTTTCACACATTGAAAATTAAACTGGCAACTGCTCAAAAAGTTATTAAAATTATGGTGACAAAGGTATTTTAGAATCAAGTGCCAGCATTAAAATAGCTAAAATGCTGTACACAGTGGGAAGGAAAAAAATAGATCTATGTATTTAAAGGGGTGCTTTCCCTTAAAAAACCTACCTCCCTGAATTAATATATAACTTTATTACACAGATATTATTGGTAAGCCAGTAGTAAGTGTGTGTGTGTGTGTGTATGTGTGTTCTAAATATACATACATGTGCATCTGTGTGTGTTCTTGCATACATATATATATATATCATACACGTATACAGCAATCACACACTGGAAGAAGGGTTTGGTGGAACTACCAATTTAAGTATAATTTCTTGCATGCCTATCGCTCTACCCCCATGTCAGTTGCCACACCCTACACCGCAGCCTGGCAGCACAAAGGCGTGCCACCAGGACCATGCTTTATTTTCATGGTCACCCGAAGGATGGAGAAGCTGGAACGCACTGTGACTGACTGTGGCACATTCAGGTTTTTAACACAGGAATATTTACTGCTGTTCACAGCTGGAGCAAATACAAGGTGTCATTCAGTGCAAGTACTTCGTGTTTTAGAGTTTGAAGGAAAAGCTTCATTGCCAAACAATACTGACCTCACCTTGGGAGGCAGACTGAAATTTTTAGTGGCAGGTGAGGCAGCCTCTGTCATGGCATCCCTCATTTTCTGCCAGGAGGTTGATAAGCAGGGGTAGTGGCATACACAGGGAGACAACTAATCCTCAACTATAGGGTAGGGGAGGCTGCTGTAGGACACCAGCGATAATTGGTGTTATCTCGGTGGGGTCACCTCCAATCTCACTGTATGGACACAGGAGTTTCATTTGACCAGCTTGAGTTTGAAATCATTGGCCATTATCTGCTGATGAAACAACTAATATTTACGTACACATTCTCACCAACCAAAGCACAGAGTATCCTTTCCCCTGTTCTCAGTTAACACTCCAGGACACAAAGGTGACTCTCTGCGTCTAGGGACACATCGCTGCAGCAGGAGGAGGCAATGCAAAGCCACAGAGGAAGGTATTTCAAGTCCATGCTTCTGGTTTTGTTGCTCTTCCTAGACCAAAAGTCCCAGTTGCAGAAGGATGCTGCAAGTTCCTTTGGAGCAAGGCTACAAACCCTGCCTGCCCATCATTCAGTGCAGTTCCACTGTGCCAAGTGTCAGCTATGCATGGGAGGCGTAGGAAAAAGTTAACCCGAGTCAATGGGAATTGCACTGGGGACAGTTAATAACCACGGTTATGCTAAATGGTCAGCGGTGTTTTCCTCCCACCAACCACACAGGCATAAAAAGCATAGTTAATTATTTTCTTGAGGCTAGCAAGACCTGCAGGCTACGCAAATCATTATGGGGTTTTGGTAAAGAATTGGTACAAACTCTTCGCGGCCACCCACCCCCTTTTGTGGTGTAGCTTAGCAGTGACATAAAGTCAAATTACAGTTCTCTTAGAATCCCCTCGTTACCACAGAACTATCTAGCTTTCTCAGCAGAATTGTCAATATTTGGGTTTGGCCCTCCATGGGAAATGCACAGAAGCTCAGAGATACTAAAGAAGTATTTTGCTGCTGGGACGTGCTAGTGAATTTGAAAGAACTGGAAGCCAGCAATGAATTAGCACGGGTCTCATGGAATCATGGGAACCTGCAGTAACAGGGTATGAAATGTCATTATTCTGTTAAATTAGTCTATTAATTCAGCTCAGGATACTATGTCCACTGCATAATATTAAGCACTTAGTTCTGCTCACGCACTCTTTCTTAATGCTCTGGGAACACTGTGTGCCCTATTGAGGAACGTGAAGGACTGCATTAGAAATTACTACTGATCTTAACATCAGATCCATATGTCTTAGGAGCCAGTTAGCCTATACAATTCATTGAGGATGTTTCCAGCTGTGAATAGTTCCCATTATAATCTAATTGTGTCAGACTAAATGTATTTCTAAAATATTTTCAGAAGTTAATATTTATAGAATACATTACGCCTAATCTAGCCATATTTCTGGATTTCCCCTACCTGAGGTTATTTCTCTAGCTATTTTGGGGGGCAGGGGCCATTGTGCCATATGAGTAACACATGATTGGTAATCGTACTCTTTTTTATTGGCACAAAATGCTAACATAGGAATAAAAAAGTTTATCTGCTGGTGCTGAAAATAAACGCTCGGTCTTGGAGACTTGGCAAAGGAAGGAATTAGTCCTGGTGGGAAAGGATCTGAGTCACATCAACTCTCCTTACCCAGTGCTACTGGAGAAGAACAGCTGTTTACACTGAAGCATAACGTTACTATCAAATCAATGGGCCTAATTAGCCATGAGTACATCTATGATGGAGGAGTAATCCAATCACCTGAGCACAGAGGCTCTGGAATGAGAACAACAGGTGAAAACAACGTGAGCACAAGGAAGTCACATGGCTGACAAGGCAGCAGGAACTCAAAAGGGGGCAAGCATACCTCACTTCCTGGTTTGTTTGTTTTTTTTTCCTTTGCCTTGGCAGTAGTTGTGTCTACAGTGTTGGGGAACTGCTCAGCTGCTGTGTGCTGGAAAGGCAAAAAACCTTCAGGAAGGCTGAACAACCAACAGAAGCCCAGCGTTTGTTCTTGTAGCTGGTACCTCCTTTTGCAAGAGCGGATGGCTTGTTCTCCTTCATCGTGCACTTCTTAAGGTACAACTGGTTACTGAGAGGGTAACTAGTCATGTGGGGTTGTTGTGTTTTTGTCTCTTTATGGTAATGACTAGTATTATCTGGAGTGTGAGTTTTCTTACTGAACAAGCTACCTGTAACTGGGAAATCCTATTGAATCCTAAATGTAATTGCTCCCCTTTTCCCTGGACAAGGTGTTCTTCAAACAATGTGTGGTCACAATGTAGTTTATAGACTGAGGAAAAGACTTTGAAAATGGATCCTTAAACCCAGAATTGAATGTTTAAACAAATTGCTTAGCTTCTATGTGGCTAAGTAATCATCACAGAAGTTGGCCCTTCCATTAACGAGCAATTCATTTTGTGGCCAAATTAATCTCTTGCTTTAACTATCACAAGGGTTGTGATAAGACTAGTTAACAGCACCCCAAAAAGAAGGTAAAAATGTAATTTCTTGGTTGGAAAGAGAACAGAAAATGCTCAGTGTATCCTGTAAAATACTTAATGCTTTCTTAAAGTAGTCTGAAAGATACACAAGTCAAATCTGCAGCTTGCATACAACCTCCCTTCTTTGGTGCTTCTTCTCTGCACTTGCAACATGTTTTCAAAAATTTTACCTTTCTCAGCCAAGGAGGAAAAAGTGAAAAAAAAATAATAATAATTCCAGCCATAGAAAAGCAATAGTTATATTCTCCTTCTGGTTTTCTGCTACTCACTTCCATGTCTCAAGAAAACTCCTTTGAGTTACACACAACTGTTCTCAGTACTCCTTAAGGCAGACAAAAGAACCCTCTCCTCAAAGTAATGAACTCAAAGAAGTTACGGACTGGCTTGAATTAACAGGTCATGTTGCATGTTCATCTACATGCTCTGAAAATCACATGGTTGAGTGTTTGCATGCAGCTTATGTGGGAGATAAACCTGGTGTGACTTGTGAAGAGCATCATTTAAATATATGTTTAGACTTATTTTGTAATAACACATTTGGAATTTCTTAGCTTATCTATTTTGTGTTTTCTTTCTATCTGCTAAAAGGAATGCAAAAAGACAAAGGCTAATTTTAACTTAAGATTGTTATTGAGCTACAAAATAACACAGCATTGAGAGGTCGCAATGTAGGATGAGCACAGCACTGATTTTCAGTTCGTAAATATGCGCGTTGTAGGCTGTGTGACCACTGGATGGAAATGGTGTGCATGAGAGGTATTACAGTGGCTGCGGTGGTCTGTTATGCCAACAGTGAGCTAATAAGATAGGAAAATTGGTGCTGGGTTAGGTCTAAATATTAGCTTACTGCCTGCTTGGTTTTTAATGCCTGCAGAGTGAGAAGGAAGTACAACTGTGTAATCTTAACAATAAGTTAATGACACTTTTCGTGGGGGAACGTAAATCTGCTTATCATTCACACCCAGCCCCCACTCGCACACATTTCTAAAGGCTTTCATATGCCTCCTTTGAGAGAACTAATGGTACTGTATCAGCTCTCTTTCTATTTAGATAGTTATTTCATATTTGCTTGAAGAATTGGGCCAATGTTTTTGAAAGCACATCTAACTATACCATATGCCTACTTAAATCATCCCTATCAAACAAGTTGTAGGATGATGCTCTGGTTCATTCTGTTCTGTTTTCCCTTCCTTCACAATGTGTTTATGTATATTTATCCAATTTGTTCTGTTCCTCTTGCCAAATTGCAGGTTTGAGATCTCAACTATGCAGGGGCAGCTGTGCTATTGTTGATGCCTTACAAAACAAAGGTCACAGACTGAGCCTGTATCACTAGAACTAATGACAGCTGTGTGTTAACCATTATGGTGTAGGCACAGAATGATCAGGGTTCATGGACCCTCAGAAGTGGGAATAAATCTTACCTTGCCCTTTGATAAGCAAGAACTCAAAGTCTCATTTTTAAGAAGTTATTTTTGTGCAAATTAGCCTCTTGCAAAATAGCCTGCTGTTTATTTAATTTATTGACATAATTCCTCCCACTGTCTGGAGGGGGAAAAAAAAAACAACTTTGAACAGCCCCACCAGAAAAAGCCAAAATCTGAAAAACAAAATGGCAGTTGATTTGCAAGGAATCACCTCTTCTGCATGTAACTTTTCTCACTTTAGAGACTGGTAAGAATTAACAGCTGTTCCAGACTAGGAAGCTATTGAACACATAAGGAAGTAGGCTGCCACAAAATGATGTTTCCATCAAGAAAGAGGTTGTTTACAAATCTAGCCCAGCAACTCAAAGTAATGAAACATCAGGGTGGGACTGTTCCAAATGCCCTTTGTTTGGTAAGAAAGATGAATCTGCAAGGCTTGTGAATTCAAAACTACTTGCCCTTTGGGTGGCCTCACATCTTAATGCTTTTTCTCTTGCTGATGTGTCAGACCAGAAGCCATGAGTCTGAAGTTATTTAAAAGGGTGTTTCTTAAAGTTACACGTAGCTTTTGAAATACCAGAGAAGAGGGAATGTAATAGCTGGAGCAGACTAACGAGATGAGGCACATGTCGATGGACACAGCTCTGAGACTATACAGCTGGCTTTGAGGCAGTCTGTCTAAGGCTACCTCACCAGTGTGCTCTTAATTATTTAAGAGAGCACTGGGGAAACTATCATCACATCTGTCACCCACATGCAGGCAGAACCTTCGCTCATTGCAGGACCAGATGTGTTTGTGCGAAACATGTACTACCTACCTACTTAATGGGTTAGAATTATTAGCCAGAAGTTAATTAGGCAAACAAACTAAACACCAGTTAGCCTAGAAAACATCACTCCTTTAACATGGCTTTTACTTCTCTAGAGCCATTATCAACCACAGGAAAAAAGTAAAGATCCCATAAAGGAGCTGCAGTAAAAAAGACTTATGAAATCTGATCACTGTGTACTAATGAGAACTGCAGGTAATTGCCTTAACTCTGTGCCTCTAAACACTGCAAGTATACTAGCACATGGGAGGAAGCAGGCAGGCTGGCTGAAGGACCTACAGGTGTTGCAGAAGAAAAGGGAATTAACAGTGGGAAAAGGTTATGTGGGTTTGTTTTTTTTTTTTTCCTTTGTATAGTCAAGTCAAACTTAAAGGATGGATTCACTGGTTCTGCTTAAGACTGTACATACCCCTGAAGATGCAAACACTTGCGTGGCATTTTGCCTGCATAATGAACCTTGAAACAGTGCTGGCCAATGTAATGTACTATTGTCCCCCGAGAGCTGAAATTCAGAGGTGCTTTATAAGTTCCCGGCTCCCAGGTCCATGTCACAAGAAGCAGTGGATGGAGTAAAGGCATAGTAGGCTCTGTCTTTGGACTAGTCAGGGCAGGGGGCTATAGTTAGGATCCTTTGTTAGAAGCCTGCCATGACAACGGTTTTGTAGAACACCTTTCAGCTGCCCTCAAATGCGAGCAGCTGTCTGGAAACCAAATGAGGCAATTGGCAGGATGGAGCCTAAAATCCATTCATCTTGGCAGTGTCTGTTTGCTTTCATGTGCCCATGCCCTTCCTCTTAAATCTGGTGCTGGTATTAATAAAAATGACACTTTGAAACCAGAAAGCAAGACTCCAAATAGCACTGCTCCACTGTCATGGAAACATCTTTCACTCAAAGCACCTAGATTAAATATGAAGCACGTGCTTCCTCTTTGTATTGAGACATTGTTTCTGAGGGAGGCAGAAGCTGAGGGCCAGAGTGCCAGCGACAGCTTGGGCATGAATTCCTGGGCTTTCAGCTAGTTCTAGATTTTACCCGCATAGCTGCCGTAAAGAATGTTCAAGGCCCCTGAAGTAGTGAGCAGGAACTTCTTGGTGTATCCTGTAAATGGCAATGAATACTTTTTAAAATAGCCTCCTACAGTACTGTTTTACTTAAAATTGTTTTTATGTTAATGTGTCAGAAACCAATAGGAACAAATGCACTGGAGTCACAAGTCTACTTCTCCAATTGCACGGAGCTGCAAGCTCTTCCAGAAGACAGAACCTTGGCTTCCCTTAAGCCCCTATTGAGAGATGTTCTCAAAGCCATGTTTAACTTGAAGCTTGTGGTTAATCCCTGTTTTTGTCAACACGCAGCCCTGCATGTGATCCACAGCAGAAAGCAGAGCAGCTAATTCTGCCCTAAATTTGTACTTCAGAGATCAAGATCATAATACCAAAACTTTGGCCAGAGAGACCAACTTCTTGACTGCATTCAGGCTATTGCAGCCCACAAAAAATGGTGTAAAAAAGATAAGGAGTATGTTTTAGCACTAGTGCAAACAAAAGTAGACAGAGGGCAGGTAATGCAAACTGTTGAATATAAACAGATAGCATTACTAAACGTTACAGGATTTATTTCCTCCTGTGGAAAAAAAATATTTTCTACAAGTGAAAGAGAACCCAAAAAAAGGTGTTATTT
Organism: Phalacrocorax carbo; assembly: GCF_963921805.1. Lineage (NCBI taxonomy): Eukaryota > Metazoa > Chordata > Aves > Suliformes > Phalacrocoracidae > Phalacrocorax > Phalacrocorax carbo. Next base: position 84,014,835 of record NC_087516.1, read on the forward strand.
TCATACGTGGAGAGGTTGAGAAACTTCTTCACAGGCAGGCACATGGATGCAATAGGTGGTTAAGCTAGTTTCTCAAATAACTAACTTAAAGGCTGAAGGTGCTATGTAAATGAGATGGTTACTGCTTTCTTCCCGTAGCTTTTTACTCCAAAGGGCTAAGGGATAATATCTGAGCTGTAAAGACAGGATCAAAAGGAAACAGGCGATAAACCAGAAGCTAAGAAATATTAAAATCTAAAGACCTGAGAAGTGACAGTGCAGAAACTGCCCAATGCTGCTGATATTTCCGAACTCCCTCTGAGCTGCCATCCCATTCACAAATGAGGGCAAAACAAGCCAAGCAGCTGCTGTCAACAGGAAGAACAAAGAATCGAATGACACAGGCTCCTCCTGTGAGAGATGTGGTTAATAGCCAAATAAAAGCCTCTCTCGAGGTAGCATTCACAGCTCAGAAACATAGTAATGTGCTTAGTCCTGGAGATCATTTCCCACTACTCTTTCTTTTTTTTCCCAAGGATGAAAGTTCTTACTTTTACAGTTTTAAGATTCTGAGCTATTTAATCTAATTACATTCAGACTCTTGTAAGATGTGCTCAATAAGGTTAATTTTTCCCTCGCTAACTCCCTGTTGGAATATCTGGATAGGAAGTATGTTTCAAGTAGCCACCAAACTTGTGAACTTGTGCTGTTGCCAAGAGCTCTTACTACTAGAAATATATTAAAAAAAAAAAATTCTGAAGATTGCTAACAGATTATCTCATGCCTTGTTTGCTTTGTTTCAAGTGAACCACAAGCTGGAGACTAAATGTAAGTCAGCTCCTTTGAAATTGGAGGCAGCTAAGAATTTAGGAATACAAGCATAGTAGTTTTCCTTACTACCACACAAAAAGTAATTCCTATTTCATATTTGCTCTTTAAGTGCCACCAGCTGTTCAAGTTGGACAGGATGTAGGAAGGGATATACACAAGCTGAGGCCAATGTGATTTGAAGAGAGGGCAAATAAGGTCATTGAAGAGCTGTGCAGACTGTACCACATCTGCATGAGATAAGAACATAAATTCCAGGTAACTGTGAGCAAGGTTTCACTTGCACTCAGGTGTATGTTTGGATCTCTCCTTTTCAGTTTTGCTATTCCTTAAGCTTACAAGCCCAAGGAGAAAGTTACTGTCCGCTTCTGTCCTAGGGCAACCCCTCAGGTAGAGTCAAGTGCCATTCTCCGCAAAGATGTCGAAATGTCGCTCAACTGAGTGATGGAAACTGTGTGATACTTAAATGAAAGCAGTGATCCCAGTTAACCCAGTGTTTGCCCTGACAACCCTGCTGACATTTTGAAACACACAACCAACTTACTGTACACGTGCTCAGCTAGACTTAGTCCCTGTCTTTCAAATTATGAGAAGCTTATATATCTTATTGGACTGAGATGTAAATCCTCACTTCATTTTATAAACTAATCTTAGAGCAAACACTGTATGAATTCAAGTGCAGGATGCATAGAGATGGAAGCTGGCCAGCAACCCTGCAGCTGCATTTAAAAACAAAGTACTGTAGTCCTCTGAACTGTTTAAAGAACTATGACAACTTCTCAGCGTGTTGGTTCATTTTGAATAATTCACCGCCTATCCTAGACCTAACCTCTCTTGCTTTGCCTAGACAAGTAACTTCCCTAGATCAAATTGGATTTTTTCAGTAGGCACCAGCAAATCCAAGATCTCTTACTGTAATATTCCAATGAGAGACTAGAGCTCAAATGAAGTGAAGTAGTTAAGTAGCAGACACGTAAATATTCATTACAAATATTTCAGTAAAATATGGTGGTGTTGTGCTACTTTAAACTTTTATTATTGTCATCAACTCTTCAAATAAAAGAGAATTTGTAAATGTTCGGGAAGTAAGAGAAACGTATGTTGTTTTGATAGCCTTTCTGTTGAAGGCAGAGGGGATTTTACCACTGGCTTAGAGGAACAGAAGCCATCTGTTTGTGAAGTCAAGCCTACAGATATGTTTTCTGAATGCACGCTCAAAGAACTTGGAGCAAAATGAAGAGAAGAAAAGCAAAGGTAACACAAGAACACAGACTTATAAAAATACACCAGTTTTTCCTGTACTGCTCTTCGAAAGAGACAAAGGCTTTGTTTTCTTCCCAAAGGACCACGATGACAGAAATGTCTAAAGTAATAGAGAGGTCAAAGAAATCTCTGATTCATTTTGGGTCCTTTGACCTATGGCAGGACAGCAAATTCAAGCTTGAGCTAAACAGGAGAACTGACTTTCTCAAATATTGAGCAAGACCCTAGAAATATATGGCTTTTAAATGGTCAGTGCCATAGAATCTGAGACCTTTTTAGTAAACCAGCATAGCTGTAATGTTATGCTTGCCCTCACATAAATAGGTGATCTCTGAAAGTACATGAGTCAAAACAATTCTGGGTCTGTCTCCTGATCTTACTGCAGAGTGTGCATGGTACTTTCCCTGTCTGGATTATTTCAATATTTTCTACCATTTTTTATAATGCATAGGCAGCTTGTGTAGACATCCCAAGTAATTCTCAACTGTTAGCTAATCAGACATCTTTCAAAATGAGCTGGTTTTGCAAGCAGATTATGTGATTTTGCACTTCAGAAGTGGCACGACAAGAAGGTGTTTTAAATGGCACAAGCAGCAGAGTCATGTTGTCACATAACCTAAGGATACCACATCCATCTGTTACATGGTACTGTGAAAAAACAGGCTCTGAAAAGAATGCTTGGTTAAATATACAGCTGGCGTTTTGGAGGCTCCAAACTAAATGCAGCCAGCAGCTGGAAAGAGTAGAAATACACAATGGCGTAAGTCCAGGAGACCAGGGGTTTACCAACTCAACATCTTGGGTACTTTGGCATTTTACCTATTCCATGTGGATTTCTATTGTTCTGCATGTTCAAATTGCCAATTCATCAGTGAACATGAAGTGTCTCCAATTAGAAAAATATAACGAAACCTGTTAAGTGTGTCTCTACCATTTACCCAGAAACAAAGCTGCAGGTATAGTAGTCACAAAGCTATCGTCGTCTGCTTGTATTGCTCTTAACTCCATTAAAAGAGCACTAGGAAAAGAGCAGACCGGTTGTTGCTATATTAGCAACTAATATTAGCTTGACTACATGAGGAATTACTGGGAGTTATCCAGCAATAGTCTGAGCTGTGCCAATGGAAAGTCAAGAGTTCAATTATGTACATATCTTTCATAGCTGTTCGTCTTCTGCATAGCACACTGTTTATCTCTGGGCCAAAGCCGTAACTGCTTCAATATCAGGTTATGGAAGTATATTGCACATAGTAAATTCCAAAATATTTTGTTCCCGTGAACCTGTACAACTTCATGTGTGTTGTTCATGCGTTCTTTCCTACAAACACTGCTGAGAAGAAACGTGCTGTAATTAGGTGCTTGATCTGCAGTGCCATTACTATATGGTGAGTTGTCTATTTCAATAATGCTTCACAGGCCGAACAAGCTCTTCAAAGAATAAGAAAAGAATGCAGCATGGTCAAATAACTTCCTCTGTGCTTTAATCTAAACAAATATTCCATGCATTTCACATCCATTTGGCAAGAAAGGCTGTTTGCGTACTGTCAGATTAACAGCGTGTAGAAAAGCATTTACAGTATCAGGTCTTGGGTGCTTAATACTGGGGGCCTAATTTGCTGCCACTGTTCTGGTGTTGTAACTCTGCTGAAATACTTGGCATGGAGAGGAGGAGTTTGTAACCTGACTGATTTACATAGTTCTGATGACAAAAATAGTTCTCTTACAGCTGCACACGGTGCTGATTTGTTTCAGCTAAGACAGCAGTTTGGTACAGCTGTTTTGTTGTACAATTGGCTCACAATCACATGTAGCCCAGGTCAACTGAAAACAGTGAGACTGCACTCTTCAATATAAAGGCAAGTAGGTCTAACAAACTCCTGCTGAACATTGTGCATAGCTATGTAAAAGGCAACTTAGGTTTTCCTGATACTCAACAGCATTAAAAACTCATCCCTTTCCTCTGCTCTCCCATGTAAATCCACTCTGTGCTTGTTTTCCCTGCATTGCCATAAACAGCATTTATTCCCCACAGGGAAGCTTTGGCTGCTGCACAGAGGCTATGATGCAGCTCCTCTGCAGTTATTCACCCCACTCTCTTCCACTGAGGTTAATCACTGAAGATTTTTTTGTTCTGCTGCTTTCCAACTTTCCTTCTCCTAGTTGCCATTTAATGCACAAAACAGATGTGTACTTGGGGGTTTGCTATTGGTCTTACAGTACAACTGAAGTGGTTGATTGTTGCTTAACTCAGAAAAGTAACTACTGAAAATCATCTACACAGTATGCTTAGTTCTTCAACTGATAAGAACTGCCACAGAAAAATGACAAGGCAAAGCTGTAACCAACTATTGTACTTCCTACTGGATTAATATTAACCTCATCCCAAATAACTCTCAGAGAAGAACTTGCGAAATGGGGAGGAAATCAACAGCCTGAAAGCCTTTGCCCTCCTGCAGGGCCAAGACCTGACATGAAATTTTCTGACTTCTGATTAGCTTAGAATTTCACAAATCTGAACAACGAAGTTGAAGTGATCTGAAAAGCCTAGGGCATGTCTGAATGTGAGAGGAGGAGGGAAGGATTAGTACTCAAAGGGCCAGAAGTAATGTGCAGCCATGGCCAGTGACACTTAGAATAAGGCTAGAACTGCAGTTCAGCCACAGTGCTGTTACGAGACTGCTGCAGTTGTTAAATTAGTGCCTCATTTTATCATTACATGTTGAGCAGTGGTACGCATCTTGACACATAATTTTAATAATAGCTTGTAAGTGTCAGTGATAATGTAATCTCTTTAACAATGAGCCTAAAGATTATCCAGAAGAGAGCATATTATGCCCTGTTAAAACAGCTAATCTGCATAAAACTTATGACAAGCCAGACCTTTTCAGTGTTTAATAAACTGGCTGAATATTCATTTTTAAGGCACTGTCCAAATTGGTTTGGTCACAGATGACTATTTAAAGCCCATTCCACAGCTGGCAAATACACCAGGGAAGTAACACAAAAATGGGGGGGGGGGGGGGGGAAACTTGTACAACAACAAACCACCCCCCATAAAAACAGAAGACTGCCTCTAGCCATAATACCTCATGATTAACATCAGCAGTAATATCAGCAATCATGGGTTCAATTCTCCCAAAACATAGGATGACATCTGTTTCAAGTACTTACTGGCCGCTTCTGTATAGGATTGGTGCAGGGCAGAGCAAAAAATCAGATTCCACCTTTTTTGGTTTTTCATCTGAAAAAAGAGATCATGTGAGTTTAATATAGTGTGCTGTTTAAATGAGAGGCTGATGTGTGACCATGCTAGGAAGTCCCTTCCCTTCTCTCAGTATGCTGGTCACTGCTTTTGTGATGTCTGGAACTTACAAGCAAGGCAGGCCCAAGTTAGGGAATAAAGCTGCTGCTTTTTAGAGCTACACCTTGAACACACAAACCCAGAATTGGCATTAAATGCAAGTGTGAGCCGGCATTATATTGCTTATTTGATTTTAATCAAGTCAGCTCATGCTCTTCCAGAGAGATAATTTCCTAGCATTGACACCATTTTTGCAAGGAGAGAGAACATTATTAGGGGTTTCCTAATACTTGGAAGATGAAGGTTTGTTTCTAGTTAGCTCCCACCCTGTGCATTGCATTTAAGGACTACTGTAGCACTTGTGATTGGAGTGTCAGTTTCTCCAGTGCTTCTCATGCATTTGAGTCTGTAGCTGTTTGCAAATCTCTTAAACATAGAAAGCATCTATGTATACAGCACCGTGTCCAGCAAGAGCACTCCTTTTCTGCATCTGTGAAGAGAGGGGGAGCTCTTTTACATCATGCGTTTGGTAAACTGGGAAAAATTCTGCTCCGCTGTGCAGAACCATCCTCTCAAACTTTGCCACGGTAGGGCTGTTAATTTCTGTACTGGAGCTGCTGCTGCAGGCATGGGCTATTTCCTGATTTAGGGGGAGATCAGATAAATGATCTGCCAGATAAACTTGGAGATGACTGTCCTGCATTTAGGGAACAGGCAGACACACAACTAGTTCAGGGGCAGCTGAAGGAGGAGCTGTTAGCATAAATGAGCTTTTCTGATGTGCTATAATCTGCACTGACTGCTTGGCCTAGATTTGGGGCTAGTTGTGAGGCGGGGAAGAGGGATTAGCACATTGCCATATGTTTTTGTCTTAATGGTATGTTTCATAGATTATTTTTCTATCCCACAGCTACATTTGGCAGGTTTCCTTTCTAGCATTTGGTAATGGTTCTTTATAAATGCAAAAAGAGAAACATGCCAAATACATCTTTTAAAACCAGAAGAACTGACAAAATAACGGTTTGCTCTGAGGCTGGTACCAGAGCGGAGCCCAGGCTCAGTAAGTGGAACTCTAACACTGAAGTACATCCTCATGCAAGTACCCTCTGTTATGCCTTCAAATGGTGAGGGTTCCGCTGAGACACTGCCAGTTTTTCATAAAGAAAGCAATGAAACAGGAACAACTCTCATTTGCTTGGGGCCATCTCCTCCTACCTGCTACTGCTCAAAGCACCCTTCCTACTTTTTTGTCTGTCTTAGCTCCGCTGTTGTCTTTTAGGTTTCCTCTGAGACAAAAGCATGTGGAGGCCAGCACAGAGCTGTAGAGAATGAGCTTGCATATCACGTGAAGGATTACACCGAATTTCCCTATTTCCTTCTGATACTACTCCCTAAATGTTTGCTGTTGCCCATGGCTGAAGATGAGAATCTGGGTGGGTTGTAGCAGGCCTCTGGCAAGACCCCATACAGCAGATTGTGTTTTTACACTGCAACATATAATAAATACATCACTATGTCATTCCCTTTCGTTCATGTGCTTTAGCGCACCCTTTTGCAAAGCCAAGAAAAAAAAAGGCAGCCCAGAGATGTAGTTGGAAATTCTCACATCAGATGCTAGCAAGTATTTGGGGGCTTCATCCTGTCCAAGTATAGTTATTTCTACCATGGCAAAGCAGACATAGACATGCTGTACAGCTATAAAAGACTGAAGAGTCAAGGAATTGGAGAAACCAGAGTCAGAAAGGATTTCAAAAGGTCATTTAAAGAAGCCAGCAGGCTTCAGACATTCTTCAGTGATGCTCATCTAAGCTGACTTTCTAGGTAACCTATTCCAGGCCTTGAGAAATGTTTACAGTGAGAACCATTCTCCTAATACCTCGCCTAGAACTGCTGTGGAATTTGAAGCCTGTTCCCTCTTGTTCTCTTCTAAGTGGACTGGGAGAGCCCAAATGATAATTTTCAGCCCTGCAGCAGCCCATACTTAATAATTACGTTGGCCATTCTTCCTTTGCTGTAGGTGTTACAAACCAAACTGTTCTGTCCTTCCTTACAGCTTGCGTCCTGGACTACTGCCCAGCCTTGTCAGCCTCCTCTGGACACTATCCGCAGAGGATTTGTCCCCCACTTGTAGCACGGAGCACATCAAAATCCAAGTTCCTAGGGGCTATCCTTGGCAGCACAGCACAGCCCTGAATTCACACAGGACCGCAACCTACCAATCATTAGGTACTGTAAGCCTATTGGGTGTATGCTGCTAGCATTGCTACTAAATAATGCCAAAACTTGTAGTATGATAGTAGCACCTGATGGCAGGACAGAGGAGGTTTACATTTGTGATACTGATGGAAAATAGCTAACTCTCTCCGTATTTTCATATCCTGTAGTTCCCCATCTCCTTAACGCACTCTGTCAGAAGATCTTGAACGGTACAAATGCCAGTACGAACACAGCCATACTGACGCAAACCTCAAAACACTCATGTAAAGAAGGCAAGTGCTACTGCTGTAATTTCTCAGGTGGCCAGACTGGGGTGTGGAGAAGTGACTGTTCATGGCAAACAACGAGCCAGGAGCAAAGTAAGAATAGAACTGAGGAGTCCCAATAACTTGCAAACCAGCCACTTAGATTGGAATTTAAGTTCTAATTATCTTCAGGTCATGTAATTAATGTGTCCACTATTTGCACTAGATAGTGTGAAATTAATTTTATTCACCTGGAACGAAACTAGTGTGTTTTTGCACATCTCCAAGACAGGTACACCATGATAATAAATATGCAACTGCACCAGTAATTTTGCCACATAGCAAGTTCTAGCTCTGTGAAGCTAATTTATGCAATGATTTTAAGTAAGCAAGCTATAGTTTAACATAGGAAACAAAGGTTACAATTTTTAACTGAAACTCAAGGGAAATTTATACAGACAGAATTTATTTACACGAGTTGCCTTTATCCACAACTCCTGTGCTATTCTGTGATTCCTCCAAATTATTTTATATCTAAACAGGCAGGAGAGATGGGCAGCCCATTCTAGTATATATGACATCAAGAGTAAGGAAGAAAATGCATTGGAAACACACATTGAATTGGGTAGGAATTTAAGACGGGCTAATGTTAAAATCAGACACTAGGGAAAAAAATGAGTTGGGTTTTTCTCTACAGGCCCGGTTTTGGTCTTCTTCCAGTCTGCTTTGCTTCTAAGAGATACTGTTAGAGCAAGAAGTTGGATGTACTTGCCATCCACTTTGGTTTCTGGATATAAAAAATGGCAGAGATTTCTATTGATGCCATTTTTTCCACCATCGTCTGCCTTGTGCCAATTCAGGGAAGAGAGTAGCACAAGGAGACTAATGCAGATTCTGGCATGACTCTTCACCTGCCCTGCTGCAAGTTAATGCACTGAGCAAGAGAAGACCAAGTCCTGAGTATTTTGCTGAAGATAGAATTCTCCATGAGCATACTTAATCAGAAAGCAAAAAGAACCTAGTCTGCGTTACCTCTCAATTACTTCTAGAGCTTTTCTAACTTCTGCAGCATTTCACTCAAAAGAATTTCCCCCGTGACACGTCTACTTTGACAAAGGAATAACTAAGTTTTGTAACATTGGGCCAAGGGTGTGTAGTAGTAATAAAAAAACCCACCCATCTGCACCCCCAAAAAATAAAACCCAACCCCACAGATCAAGCTGTAAAAGATCACTCTGAAACAGAATTGCCTTCTGCAGGTCAGGAAACTGGAGTCCAGCTAGGGATCTGGTTGCAATGAGACCTGCTCCTGGAGTAGAGTGCTGCTTGGGGCACTGAGCTGATGAACCCTGTCGAAACAGAGGGACAAGATAGGACCAACTGTTCCGACTTGGCCTTACTCTGTGTTGTTGCAGGAGCTTCAGGAAGAGGACTAACTCCATGTCATGAAGGGGCACCCGCGCCCTACCAAGCCCCTGAAACAAACACCACAACGGCAATATATCTGGTACGCTAGGCAGAACGGGCAGAGGTGCTCCAAGATAACAAGGTAAGTGCACCTTGGAAAACAGCGCCTTTTGGAATAATGATGAGAGCCTATGTGTTGGCCTGGGTCTTGAAGGGGCACTTGGTTAGAACACTCTGTGGTCATGTCTTTTTTTTTCCCTCTCATCGGTGAACATCTGCTTACTTGAACATCAGGAGCCAGACAGTTATCACCATGTTAATTCACACAGCCAGCTGGGCTGCCAAACACCAGTCACACTTCACAGCTAATGGCAATTGGTAGCAAATTGAAACCACTGACAGAGATCTGAAATAACTTGTGTCCTCTTACTAATCCTCAGAGCCTTCTTGTTTTCCTCCTCTTTGATGTTTTTCTCTTTTCATTTTAAATCAGGTAACAAAAAGCAAAATGTATCACTTACTGGGAAATATAAAGGCATATCACATCAAACTTTAATACTTACGGATTGTAGTTCCATTCACTTGATAGGTACAAGTAACACCATCGCTTTTCCCACCAAGGGTTAAGCCGCTTCCTCTAAGAACAACTTGAAACTCCTCTGGAGAGATAAATGAAACCCACAATCACCAATCTTTAGTGCATTGCAATAAGTTAGACAAGGAGAATTTCAATATAGCCTGCAATAAATGAAGGCCAACATAATAATGCTTCAAACTTAGGTCTCCTTTTTAATTGACCTCTGGTACTGCGCTCTTCAGTTAGGTCACTCTAGGAAAAATAAAGATTTGTTTGCAGATTTTTCACTGAGGCAGCCCTACTAAAGTGGAGGTTGATTCTGACTACCAACAGGATCTAGGGCTCAGGTGCACTGTAAGAAAGCTTCTCAGTGAATACTCTGAAAAATGAGAAATCTGGGAAGTTGTCTTATTATGAGACCCAAACCTGGATCAGGCCCAATTAAAGTGACAGATGAAGAAAACATTTCTCCTTAGTACTACTTCTCTGGAAGTTGCTTAAGGGCCATGCTATTTGTGAGTTTTGTGTAGGAGGAGCGAAAACAGTTTGTTTACCAAGACGGCTGATTTCATTGAGACAATCCATGCTTTTATAAAAACATCAAAATAAGGAGATCTTGCAACTACCTTATTTTGATTGGTCTCCAACTATGTGCGGGTTGTGAAACCCAGGAAGAAGACAAGCCCTTAAAATTCTGTCTTACACTTAAATGCATGACCACTTGCTGCACAAAAATGCAGTCAAATGCTTTACTGCTCATGCTCCACAGTTTTGGGGCAAGGCACTAGAAATATTGTCATGAATTTATATGAATGTATGTTATCAGGATTCCCAGAACTTAACTCCATGACAATAGGTAAAACACTAAGTGAGTGTCACAGAATAAGTATCGTTGCTCTCAATATGAGGGCAAGTGCAGAGCATGACTAATGGGAGAGAGGCAGATAAGTGGGTCTCAAGCTTTTACATGCATTACCCAAATTATTAAAGTAGGCCTTGGAAGGTAGCTCCTCTGAGGAGGAGCAGTCAACAGAGAACAATCTGATTTCTTAAACTCCTTGAGAAATTTTTTAGATAGAGATGTTTTATTCTAGAGACCTGTGGGATTTTCCTTTGGGTAGAACAGGGAAACCACAGTCCTATAACAATTGAGTACTGTTTTTAAATTATAAAAACCTACCTCCCACACAAACACTGGATGGCTCCAAATATAAAATCTCCGTGCATGATTGCTTCAAAACCTATTGCAAAGGAGAAAACTAGTCAGAAATAGGTTTGAGTGCTATTTCAGTGAGAAATAGTATATTAAAACAAAAGCTTGTCCTTAAAAGATAGGCATGCACAGCTACAGGTTTGATTTGCAGAAGTCTGACTTTGTAGGACATCGCCTTGCCTTGTGAAACTTCTGCATATCTGCACAATCAAGTCGCCAAAGCGTTTGTAAGACTTGGATTAGTTTGTTAAATCTGGGACAGTCTTCAAAACATAATGATGTCTGATTTTGGTCTTCAAATTTCTGTCCAGATCCCTAACCTAATATTCCATGAACCCCGACCCTAATGTTAAAGCCAAAAATGAGTCACAAAGAGCCTGATCCAAAACCTAATCCAGTCAAAAGCAGTTTTCCAACCGTCTGTGGGTCAAGCCAAGTGCATGTTATTCCAAGTGCTGGCATCCTGCCAGCGAGAGCAAGTAAAGCAGAGCAAGAATGCAGAGTTTTCTTGCTTGCACTGCCTTCTGTCGATGGGGTTTTTTCACTCCTGTACCAGTCAGCCTCCTTTGATTCCCTAACCAGTCAGGGAATATTATTCCAAAAGGCTGGGACAAAACAATACTCCTATAGGTGACTTAGAAATATAAGGGATGGAACATAGGAGAGGAACTAGAACCTTAGAAGGATTTACACTTACAAAGGTCTCAGACACTGCCTGTAGTTTCAACCAAGGCACATCTTAGCATTTACAAACACATCAGGTGATCCGTTACCATGGGCACTTCAACAGAGGCATAAATAGCACCCAGGTGTTCATTACTGTGGACCCCTTCATCTTCTGTTTGAAAAGGGTGGATGTCAGAAGGAATGGGCCAAGCCTGTCTGACTACAGCTGCTGCTGGAATCTATCTCTGAGATCATACTCTCCGCCCACTACTAGGATCTCAGTTGCACAGCAGGGCCCCATCTCTTACTTGTTATCACTGTCCAGGAAAGATATGTGATACTTATTACTGAAATTTTAATCCTACTCTCTAAGCAGGTAACTCAGGAGGAGTGAGTCTCTAGAAGCTTGTAGGGTTAAACACACACACACTAACAATCCACAATTTAACTTCCTTCTACCTCCACATGATAATGTGTGATATTTTTTTTTCCCAATGTTTCTTAATTTTCTTATCACTCAGAAAACTCTCACAATGTCTTTACAGAGCTTTCTGTGTAGTAAGTGATATATTTTTAGCAGGCTTTCTTATATAATACTGCATGGACTCAATTTCAGGTCCTTGTAATGAGGTGCATACCAGAAAGTGTTGGTATTGTCCCTTCTTTCTTTCCGTTTGCCAAAAGTGCTGGTTCCTGAGCTGGCCTGTCAGTAAACGTAATTCTGTCTTACTCTTAACTCCTTTTTCCTTCCTTTAAATAAGCTGCTTTTTTTTTTTTTTTTTTTTTTTTTTTTTGCTGTCTACCCTATTTGCTAGTGATTTTGGTGGCTACATATGCAGGCCCAGTAGAAACAAAACCATATTTGTCATTGTTATGACAAAAAGCATGCCAAGCGTCAAGAAAAAGAATAGCCTGCCTCATTTAACACTTTCCATATCACCTGTCTCCCCACAAAGTGTTGTACACAAATTATCTTTTTAGTGCTTCAAAACCCATTTATAAACATCAAGTAGCTTTTTAAAAAAGAGACCTTGCAGTAGTATATATTTGGATGAGACACAGCAATAGAGATCTTTGGAAAGAATGTAGTTTGAAGTTCAGTGCAAGTCGACCAGTTTATATTAGCTGAGGATCTCATCTCATTTCCAAAAAAGGAATTAGCCCTTTGATTTCTGTTTCAGTGTAGAGAGAGGAAGTGTTACCCGGGGCTGGGGGCTGTGTATCTTGTGCAAAATGAAATACGGAAAGAATTAAGCGCTTTATTCCTTCACTGTAAAAGCATGTTCTGTTTTTTCCTCTGAAGAGACTGAGTCAGATGAAGAGTCCAATTTAAGTTAATCAGACTACAGACTTGCTTTAATATGAAGTACAGATCTAGCACTTGGCAGTATCAAAGCCCACTGAACTCATTAATTTTTGAGAGCAGTACTGTATAGATAAACTTTCCAACTCCTGTCCTGTCCCCATTTGCCCACTGTTTGATGAAGTAGAGCCACATTATGAATTTGGGGGCAGGGAAATGGTTAGACAATGATGGACACAATCTGTCTTTTCTTGGAAAGCAGTATTACACTTGGAAAGTGTAGTATGTAATTACATTGTACCTGATAGTGATTTTTCTAACAGTGTATTTCCAAATGCAGTATAAAACAGGAGAACAACCTATTTGGACAAAATTAACTCCCTTTGGATTTAACAACAAAATTGAGGAGGGAGGCCCAACCACAACAGAGATAAATAATGACCTAGACTGAATGATAACAATTGATTAACAAAAGCAAAATGCAGTATGGGTTTCAGGATATGCTCATTTTGTGCATGGCAGCATGGAAATCATGTCTATACGCATGTAGATACGCTGCTCTTGACATAAAGCAGGAAAACATTGGGTTTATTACTGTTCCTAGAAAGAAATAGTGGCTTTGACACTACTTTTTAATCATTTCCATTATTGCTCCTGTCCACTTGGAGAAAGCTTTACTGTTTGGAGATCCTCAGTTTCTTTGTAAGGGTGGTAGCCTACGACTGTCCTTTTCACCCATGCAAAACTTATATTTGGAAAAATAAAACCATGTGAAAATACTAAAATTTTTTTTCTAGGTCTAACCACTATTTTTCCATCCTTCAAAAAGCTTCTTGATAGTCCATACTTCCAAAAAAAAAAAAAATAGTATTAATCTGCCTTGTCCCTGAAAGGTCCCACCCTTCAACAACAATCAAAGTAAGCTTAAGAAGCAGAAGTAAAAGTAAAATTGTGAGGAATTGACTGGAATCAGGTGGAACCAACCTAAAAGCATATAGATAGCTCTTTCCCGAACATTTTATGTTCCAGGTTTTTCTCAATGCTCCCTCTAAGCAATATTGAAACAATATGCAGAACAGAATTTTCCATCAGTTAAGTGAAAAACAGAGCATTCTTGCAAAGGGTCAAATCCCATTAACTGTACCAAGCACAGTTAGAATGCTTTGGCATTTCACAAGGACATGGTAACTAGCATTTAGTTGTCACAATGGGAAACCTGAAAATACTTTTTAAGACAGCAATCACCACTTGTTCTTTCACATGTGGGAGAGTGGAACATATTTTCACATATTAAAAGGATGTATAGAAACTTGTGGCCTGCCTTTACTCTTTTCTTGCTCTGGCTCACACTCGTCTCTATCAGGTTTAATCTTTTTTCTTCACTCTTTCCATGCAAGCTGTTCCTTCCAAGCTAGCACAGTGCACTCCAGTAAAAAGCTCATCTCTTCTCTTTAGGAGGAATGATGTGAAGGCATTTTACCTTATGATCCATGTTCATTATTTCTCCTGCCTTCCTATCTCTAGATCAGAGCACTTCCTGTTTCACCCTTTCCAGTACCCCTGTGGACTGATGTTTCAGCAACATCTGATGAGGGATTTTCCAAGGTATGTGCAAATTATCAAAGTTCCCCTTTTCAAGATGTTGGTGGTTTACCACACAGCTGAAAGGAGTAAGCACAGGGCTCGTGCACAGTGTGTGGGAGCTGCCCTGCACAGCTGACATCTAGTATCCTTGCTGCTTCTTGTGTAGCCCAAGATGAGGGATCTGAGCTGCCTCACCAGTAACAGCTTTTAATAGAGCTGCCTCAGGCATGTGTAAGAGAAGCACATATAACAATGGCAACATCCAAACCAAAGCGTGCATGTGATTTTACCTCCCTTCTCCCCCACTCCTTTTAAAAATTTAAAACTAACTTTCAGCTATCCTGCTGTGGAAACCTGGGCTGCAAAGTCAGCAAGATCAAAATGAACTGTATAAAAACGTGTGCTGTGCTCTCTCTCTCCCAGTTCAGGAAAATCAAAGAGAATAAGCTGGCTTTGCAAATTCATTATTTAGAAACCTACTGCCCACAAGAAAAGTTGAAATCATCACTATATAAGGCCATCCTTGGATGGGATAGCTAAACACTCTGCTGACACAAAATAAATTCAATTAAGACTACAACTTGCCTTAGTTGAACAGCATGCAGGGAGACATTCAGAGAGTTCATGTCATCCATTTCATTTCCAGAGCCCCACACCAAATACAGGGAGCTCTACTGCTGGCCTTGCAAAGGCTTTCCTTGTAGTCATCTCCCTGAATGCCAGCTGTCCCAATGAGAAACGTTTCCCCACAAACCAAAGTCCAAACCAGAGTTGAAACCTTAATGGCCTGTTGTCTTACAGCTTGAGAAATGGAGAACTGTGGAGGAACTACACAGTGCTCCCTCAGGTTTGAGACAGAACTGTGCTATGGGAAACTGGTTACAGCTGGAAACATGCAAAGGCTAATCAAAGTGGAGAGGATCACATGCAAATCACAGCTGTGAGCTTGCCATTTTAACACTAGTTAGGAAGTCTGTGCAAAAAGCATCTGCTGGAAAAAGAGTAGGCAGCAGAGTTTTGCTCTTCAAGGTAGTCAGCCCCTTGTACTTGAAGAAAATGAGACTTAAAATTCAAGCCCCAAACACCTTCTTGTTCAACAATAAGAAAACAACAGACTGCTGAGGAAACCCTATTCTGTAGCTCCTCCATATACAGAATTTGTTACATCACTGCCATATTGCAGCAGCAGCAGCCGAGCATCTAAGATTAAAAAAAATGTTGTTATGCTGTTTTCTATGAGCAGTTATTACAACAGCTACCTCAATAACAAGCAGCACAAACACAGCTTATGCTCAGCGCTGAAAACACCACCCGGCACAGCTTCTGAGGGTTGGCTGAAGGCAGAGGAACCTCTGAGGCTTTTAGTGAAATCACATCTTATGGCTATTAAGTGAGGTATACTGTATGGTTTCCATAGTGTTTCTCAGTAATGCAAGTTAATAATTTCAGAATACTTCCGAGAGCAGAAGTTATCAGAATAAAGGCATCCGAGATATCCCATGGGCACTCAAAAGCAAATTCACCCATGATGTAAACTCACTGACATATGCTGGGATTCTATTTGGCCAAATAATTTTTCCTTTTCTGAAAGGTTCACTGGTAAATCAGCCACTGGACTGCCCAGTTCTGCCTGTGAGCCAGCTATCGCAATCCTGATCTGCATGCATAAATTGAAGCGTAAGAATGTTCTGTTCAATACAGTGGGATGAGATCCTGGCTTACAGTTAAAGATGTCCCTTGTTGGACCAAGGCTTTGATGTCCCATGCATAAAATTAGATTCAGCTTCCTTCCACAACAGTACTGTAGAATCTGGCATACACACAGCTCTTGCAGGCTCTGTCCTTTAGAGGAGTCTACTGTTACCGTCAAACACTTTCTATCAGCTCACTAACAACAGCAAAGCATGCAGCAATCAGAACTGGAACTGTTTAGCTCCTGAACCAGCTAACTGGCTTTCATATTTTCTGTTTAAGTCCTATGTTGTCCAATTGCCACCTATCACCATCTTTCGAGCTACTTCAGAGCCTTACAAGCCACAGACAGTTTTGTGTTCAATGTAAGTTTAATCTTCCTTGGGCACAAGTAAGTACACAACCACATTTTTCTTAAAACAGTTGTGAAGAGTCCATCTATTTTATCAGCTTTTCTGTTTGTGACTACTTCTCATCTAGCAAATTTTCTTCTGAAAAAACTGATTGTTAATCAGTACTTAAAAATCCATATCAATCCTTATCAGTGGTGTGGATTTCTGTGCGCTTCCCACTAGACTGCTCCCAAAGGCTTGACTAAACTTCATAGCCTGCTTCCTAAAAAAATGGTTTAGCTTTTTTGTCATTAATAAAACATTTAATTCAATTAGAGATGTTTTACAGAAACATTGTCAGTTTCTGACCTGTAGGTGTCTGAATTAAAAAACAGAATCATGTTTTGTTAGATTTAAGCTGCAGAAACAATACACCTACGCAAATAATTACATTAGCATAGAAAAGGCAGATGTCCCTGAAATATATTGCAAAAAGGCAGCCAAATAAAAAGATGACATAAGGCTCACTAGTGCTTACAGTCTTTGCAAACTCCACCTCTTCTTATAAATTTTCTCTTGTCATAGATCTTGCCCCTGCTTTATGCAAACATTTCTTCCCATAATAAAAGTGCCTTCTGCATCTTCCAGTACCTCTTTAACTTGTCATGGACAGGGCCCGGCTGTGCTTAGACTTGCTTTTCACCCTTGCTGCTGCCTCTTAAAAAGTTCTCAGAATTTAAACAGTAAAGCAGTATGGCTTGCACAGCTTTGCAAGTATTTTGATTACCATACACTCAGAACATACCGTGGAAGAGAGCTACACCATGCAGTACAGTGTTACGTACAGGCTAAAACAATAATTTTCCCTTCAAGCACTTTAATGAAGTTCACCTTCCAAGAAATTGTGAGAACAGTGCAGTAGTAACGAGCCATGAGCAACCCAACCGCACATTGACAATTAACAAAATACGCTAAATGTCAATTTATTTTACAGCACTGTTCAGTTTTGCTTAGCAGCTTAGCAGTTTGAACTGCAGTTGTATGCAGTTCAAAAGTTTCTGGCAGCAATCAGCACCATAAATCATAACTCGTGTGGCATCTGTTCCTCCCCAGAACTGTGTGCTGAGTTCAGGATTTGGGGCAGGTCATCAGCACAGCTGGATTTTTTACCATAAAAATTTTTAAGTCTGTGGTTGTGAAACCAGAAAATGATATATGGATGTTTAAGGTGTTTGCTTAGTATAACCATGAACTGCTGAAGGAAGAGAGCTCTTTGACACATTTTGATCAGACTTGGCACGCTAGTAATTTTGAATAACTAAGGATTTCGAGAGTCACTGGTGGCCTTTTCTCCCTACGGTTCAATTTCAAACGTGCTCCTCTCTTTACATCATTGCTCATTACAAGTTGATCCCGAATCAGGCTGGCTCGACTCTTCACGGGGCAAGGCAATATAGCTCCTTGAACAAAAGTGTAATACTGTAACAAAACAAATGCATCTAACTTGCTAATTCCAGAACCAAGCCTTAAAGAGGAGAAAAACGTTCACCGTTAAAAAATAATCTTATCTGCTACACTCAGGTATGGCAAGGCATGTGCAAAACATGATGACAGTGCAATATAATCACTTGCACAGTCCGCGTGTAAAAATATATTTACAGCAGTATTAGCTCCTGCTCATTGCACTCTGAGCTTGCGCCTGGAGTGCTGCTTATAGACACGCCGCCAGCCAGTCGTGTGTACGCTCACTGCAAAATGTGTGCTGCACAATTCAGGAAGATGGCAAAACAGCACTAAAAAAACCCCTTAAACGCTAGCCTAACAGCAAACTCTAGACAGTGGCTTTTCTGTGGAGATTTTCATCCCTTTTTCTTTCTTCTCTCCCTTCCAAATGTGGGGAACATCGTTTTCTCTAGAGATGCTATAAATGCAACTCCTAGTGAGCAAAATATAACCAACCATGAGAAAAGCAGATCTAGGAATTATGGTAAACTGGAAACATAATTAAAACTGGAGAAGCTATGTTCATAGTGTGACACACAAAGAGGATGTGCTTTTCCTTATGTCCTGTGCCAAGCGGCTCTGTCAATTAACCATGAAACTCGCATCACCAAGAGCTGCATCTCCTTTAGTTCCACCCTCGATCAAGAATATAGTGGTAAACATGCTCAAATTAGCCACCTACAACCTTGTAGTTGTTACTGCAAAACATAGATAATTCGATAAAATGTACTGAAAGAAGGAGGGCAGGAAGGGAAGATAGCACACACTACCACTAAGTCACAAAACAGTGTCTGAGAGAGCCCAGATGATATAAAAGCATTTAAAACTCCTTTTAGTGTTACTAGTCTCAGTTGGATCTGTGCATATAGGCAAAGCCTCTTTTGATTATCAGCTGTAATACTAAAATTCTGTGGGCTGTTTCCTGATTAGGGATTGCCTACACCTTTTGGCTCGCACTAAATGATGATCAGGGAATGCCACACACCTGTACAACTAGGGCTTGCGGAGCAGCTATTTAAGTGCTGGCAGGAACAGAGTGGCTTGAGTGCACAGGTGTAGCAATGTGTATAATGGGATGGGTGTCTAGAAACTCTGTGTTGGAGCTGAGTGAAGCTGTTTGAGTTTGTGGAGCAAAGCTCTTGAGTTAGTTCCTTCTGTGGTAAGTTAATATTGTCCTTTTTAAGCTTCGTTCCAGTGTGGTGCTGTAAAGCTACTCAGAAGAATGTGTAATGAAAACAGTGTTATACTATTGTTTGGCTTAGTCATTTTGAGCTAAGGTGCTCTAGCAGCCTGTCTGGCTGGAGTGAGTGAGTGAAATGCAACTTCCAAAAATGGAGTTCACACAGGTGCTTAGTTCAGGTCCTAAAATTATTTTGCTTCATTTATGCTGATTGGCTGGATTAAGGCTGGGCTTAACCCATGTTTCCTTGTGTTTTTATTTTTCTATGAGTCATTTAGAAGTACTACTGGCAGCTTTGGGTTTGCTTTTTTCTATGTAATTTAAAACTTTTTTTTCTCCCTATTACTGCTGAGGCAGCAAAAAGGAAATGAAAGTAAAGCAGGAGGTATTTAATTGGTGAATGCACTCATTTGCTGTTTTTGTTATGGAGAATGAAATGCTGTCCATAGATAGGTATTGTTCATAATGAATTCCTTGAACTGTGCAGCATGTAAAAGGGAACATGTGTGAAATCAGGGTGCTGAAAAATATAGGCTGTATGTATGCCACTATCGTTACAGGCTTTTTTCATTCACGTGTTGTTAGTTTTCTTAACTGAATAGGTGTTGTGCCCCTTTCCACCATGATAGAGCTAGGCTGTCAAGATAAAGACATGGAATAGATTACAAGAGAAAAATAAAAAGAAGTAGAGGCCTTGATTACACTTAAGTAACGTTAAACATACTCCAGATCTTTAAGTTAGAAGCACCTTCACAGCACACTTTAGGCTGTAGATAGGCAACTTTTCCATACAGCAACTGATGTTTAAACTCCTCGAAGTTAATTGCTTGTTTCCAATGTGAAATATTCTATTCCTTCAGACAGGTTCACAAGGTCCGTGTCGTTATAATTCAAACTTAAGGAAAAAAGAGCGTAAAAAAAAAAACCTCCCAAAACATGGTATCCATATGCAAAATGAAGTGCCATACATCAGTCCCACATCAAGTACCTCTGCTGTGTTAAAGCAAGCCGTATCATTTCCCTTTTTTTTTCCCCAGAGGTAATATGTGTGGAAAGCAATGAGGCAACAGGACCTCCTCATACTAGATGCAGACAATCAGTTCAAGAGAACTTGGAATGAAACACATGCTGTCACAGGAAACTCCATTTTGATGATTCTCTCCAACAAAGTCACAGCAAAGAAAATACAGCAGTTAATACCTAATGGGATCTCTCTATCTGCTGCCAAACATCTGTGCTCTTAACTAGGACTTGCTGCCAATTTCGGCCCACTTCTGACACTGTTCAGCAATGCCTTAGACAAAGAGCCAGGGTAAAGCGGGTGGGGGGAAAGTTGCTATCCTGTCCCCTGTCTAAATGAAAAAAAAATCCCTGAGACATATGGTCTTGCATAAAATAACCATCAGAGAGAAGCCTGCTGCGGTGTCAGGTTAGTGAGAATATTCTAATTATACTATATCTAAGCAGTACCTCATTTGCAGTCACCGAGTAAACCAAATGTAGATGACAAAAGTGTGGGTCATGAGAGATGCGTATTTTAACAGCATCAGAACCTTTACCCCCAAATTACTAAAAACAACCCTAAACCCATTACTTATCAAGTAATGGAAATAAGAATCAAGACAAACTGTTACTTTCCATAACAGGGAAAAAAGTTGTTTGGGCTTTTTCTTTTTTTTTTTTTAATTAGAAAGGAAAATCTGGCTCAAAGAAACTTATCACTAAGGAAACACTAGATTTCAATTAGACTTGCGAGTGCTTCATTTTAAGCAAGTTTTACAGCGTCCCTTATGTAACAGAACTGATAGCCGTGCAGGGATAGATGACAAGTCAAATCCAAATCACAAGGCCCATGCTTGCTCACACAACCTGGAACCGTGTCAGTTATGTTGCTGGCTTATCAAGCTCTCTGTTCTCCAGGAGAACATTATATGGTTTGTAATATGTCAGAGAATGTCAAATTAAGGGCTGCACAGCAGTGAAGGGTAGAGCAGAAAGCATTCTATTCCAGGCCATTGATTCCTTTTAACAACTACACGCAGTAATTCCCAAAACTATCTACTCGGTCTCAATCACATGGAAAACGTAGCACGATGTTAGTTCCAAACCTTGTACCCAGTGCAGCTTGAATATTAGACCATCCAAGGGGATTAAAGATGATGACTGATTTAATCAGAATAATTCTTTTAATGATAACTTGTTGCATTTCTCCTCCCCCCACCTCCGTAAATGTTTAATAGTTTGCTTCCTGGATTCCCTGTGCATAGACCGAACATATTTTTTTCCTACAGGAAATGATCCAATTAAGTTGATGTATAATTGAAAATGAACCGTTTAAGCTGATTTTGCTCTTGAAAAACCTCAACAGCATACAGTCAGTTGGGTGACCCTCTTCCCCTCATCTACAGCTGAGGGACATCATTTAAGGAAAGAAAGGGGAGCAGACTCAGCATTCCCTAAGGAAGGCAGACAAGGGAGGAATCTCAGCTTTAATGAGCTAAGCTGGCACAAGCACAAGGCAGAAGTATCGACTACTTCAAAATAATGGGGTTCCTCATTACTACTCAGTAACCCAGTTGCTCACAACTTGGCCACTGAGACGCAAGCAGTTCAGACAGAAGAGGCTCAGTAAACAGTCACATTAGAGATACTGCGCATGTACCAGAATGTCTAACCTTGGAGCACTAACTGCTGCAGTTGTTAGGTTTCCCACTCTCCATAAATACGAACTCTGCTGACCTGTCTTGTTGCCCTACAGTAGGAGAGGTTGATTGACAAGTATGAGTTTAATAATTCACTATCACCCAGTGCAGAAGCCAGGTCAGACCCAGGAAGCGCTGCTAATAGCATATTTAGTGCAGAAGGTGTCAGATTTGCAGAAATAGGCTGGAGCATATTTTTGTAAAGTCATTGCAGTAAGTTTTACAAACCTGAAGGCTAAAATTGTTCTTCGCACAACACAGCTCTCACCTACCTCAACATAACGGACTACCACTTGCTAGACTTTGTTCTCTGTCCCCGTGTGGCACCAACTCGCTGTCCAACGTGGGTCACTTAGCCCTCTCCCTGTTGACGCTTTTGTTAGACTGTAAGATACACAGGTACAGGTCTGCTTTTCACCAAGTCTTGTCAACAGCCCGTGTGGCCTCGCTCTCTGCTGAGGCACTGGGGTATGAGTGTAGTGACAATGACTGTCACCACATTCAGGATAAGTGACTAGTCGGGTATTGACAACCATAGAGGGTGCCACTGCCATGTACATTTTATGCAGCGGTTCCCTTTGGGCCCCGCCGATCTGGCTGTCACCAATCCATTTAACTTAAAGGTAGGAATGCGGTGTCACGCACCACGATTGAAACGGGAACCATCTAATGGACATGGAAACCCCCTGGATACTCAATAGCTATCCTTCACTGTCACTCAAATGAATCTGAATGCTACAGGGATTTTGCTGACTGTTCTTTACAACCAGAGCAGACTTCCCTCTATCATCAAGAAGAGTTTTATTAGAAAGATTTCTACAAGTAGGTGGTAAGAGTTTCATAGCACTACCTGCTTATACCGCTTTAGCAAGAGTCTGCCACTGGGTGTGTTATGAATACGTTTTTTCTAGAGGATCCTGGATGCATTTAATCCTTAGTTCAATTTTAGCGTTCCTCGGTACGCTCATTTGATGGTTGTAATTAACTCTACTTTAAGCCTTGGAGTCTACCTCCTACGAATATGGAGGTGTCCTCTCCCCCACATTACCCTTTCACCAAGAGGTGGATGCTTGAGCAGATATTGAGAAATCTCATCGTATAGGGTAAGGTACCACATAGCGAGTGGTGCTACTCATTTCAGTGCAGGCATTTTCACAAAAAAAAGCTCCGCCTGAGAAAAGAACTACTGATGTATGTATCGGTCTATTCTTCCAAGAATCATTCCTTCCTGTTGTACTGCCCCCTTCCCCTCACAGGTTTACTGTTAGCTAACCTTCTCCCAGTTTTTAAGGCCGTTCCTACAGTGAGACGTGTAGAGCTGAAGGCAGTAGTCAAGGTACAGCTGCCGGGGGAGCTATCCGCAGGCGATTAGTAGCTTGCTCTACAGTGTACCGTGTCCCGTCTCTCCATACCTACACTCATGTTTAAGACTTAGAGAGTCTCCAATTTGTTTCAATATTATCTATGAATTTGCAACTCTTCTTGGACGAAGTTACAACTTCATGCTAAGGATTAGGGCTTTTCCCTGGGGAGCTCAGCCAACTTGCAGACAATTTAGCTTCAATTTTAAATGGTCTAAGTGATGCAACTGCTCAGCTTATGTGTCTTGATCAATTTTTTTTTGTCCAGTATGTTTAAGGGTGGTTTTCCCACATCAAATGAACAATTCAAAACTGAGCACCTGCAAAATGAACAAGCAGAAAGAGAGCATAACAATTCTATTTTGAATCCTTCTCAGGTAGAATTCTTAAAAAATTTTGGAACAATTTAAGATAGAACAGTTCTAGACTGACCTTTTTTTTAAACTGACTACTTACTCTGATGTTCTGCCTGTATCCGTTCCTGTAGTCTTATCTGATAAATTTTGTGGGGTTTTTAAAGAACAAAATACATTTTAACTTCCTGTATTAAGTGCTGCCAACTTACTTTAGTATAAAGATGTGCTTAAGACTACTTAGAACTGTCAGACACTTTAATAATGTTAGTAAAGTGAGTT
This sequence comes from Phalacrocorax carbo, assembly GCF_963921805.1. Taxonomy (NCBI): domain Eukaryota; kingdom Metazoa; phylum Chordata; class Aves; order Suliformes; family Phalacrocoracidae; genus Phalacrocorax; species Phalacrocorax carbo. The sequence continues at coordinate 84,038,823 of NC_087516.1, forward strand.
TCATTAACCTAACTTTTAAAGGCACAAGCCTTGTCCAATTCTGCCTGCAGAGACAACCGGATGACTTTAACTCACAAATCAGTAGGACTTGTGTCTGCTTAAGCGAAAAGGGAAGCGGGGATCTTTGACTGGTTTTGCTTTTCAGAACACAGCTGAGCTGTGCAAACCACATACACAGAAACGTGCCATAAAAGCAAGTAAAACATGAAAAACTTGCAGGAAAAATTGGAAACAAAATATCCTACTGACTTACAGCAGAGAGTTATGGGAACATTACAGAAACTTCAGCCTTATGAAAGATATTGCCTTGTCTAAAGACTCTACTTATTTGATTCAAGTAGTAGCAGCACCTTGGTTCCCAACTCCTTAATGCAATTGCTTCTTCCCGTTATTCCTCCATTCATTGTTTCACAAGTGATCAAACAATTAAAATGAGCAGCGTTCAGAATGGCAGCATTTCCTGCTTCTATGAATACAAACATATTCTGTTTCCCTCCTAGACAGGGAGTCCAATACTGGTTTTTGCATTACAGGAAAGAGTTTACATGACCCCTGAGATATTATCCAGCTGCCTCAAGGCTATAGCCACACAGCCTCTAGTCACCTTGCAGAAACTGAACCCACAGGGAAATTGTGAGTCTGAATGAGCTATTTAAGAAGCACAAAACCTCCACAGTTTCTCCCCATGAAAGTGCTGGTTCAGGACTACATGTGGTTAGGTGCAAGTGAGGCACTCTTGAGTTAGCTTGCTTACAGCTCAGCACCCTTGTAACAAGAGATGTGCAGCCTCACCAACACTCCCCCAAAGCCAGGTAGGAAGGTGCTATTTTGCTTATGACAGATGGACTCAGATCTAAAAATGTAAATGATAAATTCCCAAATGGTTCTTTATCAAACAGGTGTAAAAAAAAAAACCCCACACATATGATATATCAGAAAGGAAGGGAAAGAAGAATGGCTTTCATTTTGTTATGTAGTACTGAACTGTCACATGGTGATATAAATTGTGCACTTCCAAACCCTTAGAGTTCACACTGCTATCACTTGCTCATGAGGCCATGCTCCATGTAATTATCAGCCAAACTACATCAGCAAACGGTTCCTGATAGCATAATAGCTTGCCTTCAGCATTTTTCTTTTAAGCTCTAGACTTCTGCTTAGATTTATGCACCCTGACAATGCTGTTCAGTTTTAAGGTTGGATACTAGCAACGCCAGAAGAGCTGGAAACTTCACAAAACAGTCACCTTTTCACAGAAGTCTGCAGAGTTTTGAATCATTAGTTGATATTATTCCACAGAAACACAACACAGCACAGTGGTGCTTAAATCCTTAATACTTCACTGGGATTTTATCTGAACTAAGAAGGACAAAACACAGTGCAAGCTTTTCAACATCTCAGCTAGGTTTTCTTTAATCGCTAATCTCAACTCTCGTGAATGTTAATCCCTGGCCATGATTAAACGTGTTTAGTGTATCTGTCCAATGACAATAAATTGGAGTAATTGCTTAGATTTCAAACAACTGCAGAAGCAGCTACTAACAGAATACCTATGATATAACTCATCACTTTTTTTTTTCCTCCATCAACAAATGAAGATTAACTGCTCAGCTCTGTCAAACTTGCTGCAAGTTTAACAACATAATAGCCAAAAAATTCCACAGCTGAGGCCGGTAGAGGCAAATGTAGTAGCAGCTTGGAGAAGCTCCTCCAATCATCCCTACTGAACACTTTTGTGTTGTAGTTTTGCTTGAGGGTTTTAATTGCTGGGTCGCTGCCATTTCTGTGAACAGGGTATTTTTTCTAAAAAAGAAGTGCTTAACAATGTTCGTGGAGGGTTTCACAACTGCACCTTTGACGCCACACTTTGAGCAATACTTCTGCATGCTTCTGATGTATTTCATTTTCATCTGTTTTGAAATTAGCTTTCCCTTTTATGACAGAGTGTCTCTCTGAGCCCGTATACTCTAGCTAACTTGCAAACTGAAATGGATTTACAGCTGTGTATAAAAAGGAATACTGTGACTATTTCATGTTCAATTAGATCTGCTTATCAATTTTATAATGCAATGAGAACGAATTGTTGCTATCAGTCAAAACCCCTTCAAAGAAAATTGAGTTATAACTACATACGTATTTCGTACAGCATACGAAAAAATCATGTTAATACAGCCACCACAGATGCATTCAAAAAGCAAAACCACCACACGCAAAAAACCCCACCCAAACAAACCAAAAAACCTTATCTATGGATACTTCCTTTCACGCTATGTGGTAAAACAGGGACGCTGGCAGGGTATCATTCTCTCACTGCTTCCAACAAATACATTTAATGTGCTTACTAGAGGAAAGAAAAGGAGAGTCTCAAATGCCTTGACAGCTAAATAAAACTCTGGTTAGATTCAGTGCTTTTCAGAAAGCTGTAAACAATATTCAAGCCTCTAAAAGCTCTCGGGAGCTATCAAATCACTAACACTGTTTTTGTTTGATCCTTTATCCCAACAAATGAGACTGATGCAGGCAAGACTGAAGTCAGTTGATACGTTTCCTATCAGAAAGGCCTTCTCATGCTCCTTTATTTATCAGCAAAAACATTTTCTACTGCCCTGACAGCCACAGCATAAGAGTCTTTTTATGGACTGAAATACGCAGTAAGCCAAGTGCTGAAATGTCTATTCCAGCTGCAGTCTGTTAACTAAAAGCCTGAACGATTCAGGAGTTCAGTCCAAGTTTAAAGGAGCAGACGATGCATTTAAGCGGTAGAACAGTGTACTTGAAGTTTGCTTTTTCCGTACAGTCCCTGTCAGTGCTAAGCTGTTATCTTAAAACAAGGTGCTGCCATTATGTGCCTCTTTTCTTGCTCTACGGCTATAATATGCACAAATCTAGAATTTTTACACTCGGGTTTTTCACACGTACCAGAAGAAGCTGTATTGAGGCTTGTGCAAACACCATCTGACAAATCTTATCAGAAAAGCTTCCCTCACTCTGCCCACAAAAAGGTGAAGGTGCTTGAAAGCTCCTGGGAGGTATACGAGGCAGACTGGCACTGCTACTAGCCAGAGACTACCCAAAAATTCCTTGGCTGAGAATGGGGGATAATGGGACAACCTACAGGTGATGCCAATCTGTTGTGTGTTTGAATTACAGGACCCTCAAGCTGAGCTCTTCAGAAATCTCAAGCAATGGTACTCCTGCTGCGTCCTCAAAGAGTGAGAAGAGTAGAGAAACCTGGCACCTTGGAAGGGTCCAATCTGCAGGTCAGTGACCCTTGGTGGAGGGGAAACTCAGAACGCAAATGTCTTTAGCCCTTTCTCTAGTTCTATCTTGACATATTTTGAAATGCAGAATCCTTGGAAACAATGTACTCAACTGGAGTTAAACATTCAGCTCTTAATTATAAGTCTATCACTAGTGGCTTCAATCTTGCATCACTTCCCACTAGCAGAATAACTGTTTCTTGTAAGTCTTTAAAATGGCGTAGAATGAGATTTTTAAAAAGCAGTACCACATGGGGTGTACTGTCTTTTCAGGAAAATAAATGTCACTGCATGAAAAGGTTAAGTCTATTCCTTTAGAATGTGCAGGGAAGACTCTCAAATTACAGTTATTTTAAGCAACAAGAAGGAAAATAATTTGTTTCATTATGACATTAACTTCACAAAAACCACACTATTCAAGGGAAGTGATAAATTCATGACTGCATAATATCCTGTATGTGAGTAGTATCCTTTCCTTTTTTTAAAAAAAAAAAAAAAAGGAACGGGAAATGAATTATAGTGGGATATCTCTCAGAAAACAATTTTTTAATTGGTTTTGACTTGACTTTTGACAGTAAGATTTTTTCCATTGTGCTGCCTACATGCAGCAGCAACGCTGTTAACCTTGCATAAAACACACGGCCTTTAGTTTATGATGAGGCAAATAAATTAAGTCCCCACAATAGAAGGTGTCTTGCTGACACCCAGCTAAAATACTGTCAAGCCATTGATCACAACCAAAATGTTCCTCTTGCTTTGATCCCTTCTTGCAAATCAGAGTGGCCTCATCTCATTGATGGGAGTTTCTTGTGGCATGTTGAAAAGAACGAACTGAAAGTCTCGTCACTCACTGGGAAAACAAGTGGTTAAAGTCAAGGCTAAGTTAGGTATTTAGAATGCCTCTGTGTATATGAGGATTTGCCAATTCCCGAATTGTGCTCAGTCCTAATGATTTTAACCAGTTGTTCTCAACTTTCCTGGGGTAACAGTGTCGATTTTTTTTCAGACTAAACCTATAACAGTCACTCTTCAATGCATCCCCCTGAAATTTACTGCACTTGTATGGAGTCCTCAAACTCCACACAAGGTCTGAGCATGAATAATTGCCAGAGTGGCAGGCAATGTTAATTTAAAGAACTGCGTCTCTAAGATAAGGAGGAGATAAGTTAATATATTGCAGTTACTGATTTAGGAACAAATTCTGCCTGGAAAAGTAAATGGGACTGAAGAGTATGCTGTCGTTTTGAGGAAATGTTAAGCTTATTGCCTGGTACTCACAGAATTGATTATCCCCTTAAGTGCTTGGAATCCTCCAGTGACAGGGAAGACTTGCTCTTTCGTGTCAGCAATTTTTTCAAGCTTTGGAGAGAAAACACATGAAAACACGTGAATCATTTGGCAAACTAAATTCATCACGCTGCATTTCACCCTTAAAATGTAAATAGATGTCTAAAAGCAACTCCCATCAACCCTGCAAAGAGAAGGAAGATTTTGAGTTCCCCCACAGCTAACTATGACTTGTCTAAATGGGAGGACTTACTACAACCTACTGCACTTAACAAAATGGTATAGTGGGTAGCCATTGTGTCAAACCACCACACTAAAGAAACCTTTTAGGACCTGTATCTTGGCAGTGATTTCATAACTTTTTCCAGACCCGCCTTCACCGTTTGCTCTGCCTTCCATTAAAAAGTCTTTCGATGCGCCTTCTGTAGTAAAGAGCCTTTTCTATACTTCTCTGTTTAAGTCGCCTTCATGGTACAGAAGTAGCTACAGCCTTCATTAGGACACAGCAACTCTGGAAGAGCTTTTGGTCAATGAAGGACATGGATCCTTCTTTCTTTTTCTTATCCCAAGGCTGTTACACACACTGCTTGAAGCTTGTCTATAGGTACTGTGCCCATGTGACCTGTAGCCTAATCTGGTGGCCATCTTGATGAAAGGGGTTTTGCCTGCATCCTTTCTTGCTGGCAGCTACTGGTTAGCAAGCATATTTCCACGGGTCATCTCAGCGATGAAAGTGACACACGCTATTTATGTCTACGTACACATTTGAGGATCTGCTTCCTGAGCCAGAGAAGACATCATATGCCTAATGTACGTAAAATTAGTTTCTGTATTACTGTGACAAGGTAGGGCCTAGTAATCTGAGATAGTAACATTCTTACCTGTTCTTGTACAAAATCAAGGACACCAACACAGTAAACTCGAGCTCCCAGCTCTCTGGATTTCTTTGCCTGCCCCAGGACAGAACAGAGGAATAAGCAATTTCATTCAACGGGCTACACCCAAACTCTTCAGAACATAATAAATATTTTCACCTAGCACTCACCTCTTTCTCTGCATACAAGGGAATCTGTCCATCTAACTTGCCATCTGTCAATGCAATGATGATACTAGAAAACCTTGAGGCTCCTTGCTTCTCAATTTGCTTGTTGGCCTGAAAACAAAAAATATTGATCCAGCTTAAACTTACACCTGAAATTTTAACCAAGGCACATCTTCTATGTGAACATAGCGTCTGAAACAACACTCAGCCTCATCTTTAAAACCATTTCTTGTGACAATCCTCTGCTTCCCTTTAACTCACTACTAACAAGGAAATAATTCATCAGTATTTTCCAGTCGCCAGTGAGCCCATCTCCCAGGTGCTGGGGTCACTAACTGACCAACCCTCAGAAATACTCGATTCTTTCAGGACAGGTACTCTCTGAGTTGTGAATCTCGCTTCCCTTCAGATCCACCACAGGGTTTCCTTTGTTACCCCCCCCCCAGATTTCAAATGCCAGTCAGTAGGTTGCAAGATATAAAAAGAATGGCTTAAAACTAAGTATTTTTGTAAACGGCATTAAGGTTCTGTTTGCCTAGCTTTTCAGCCCGCAGATCACAATCACAAACTTGGCTCCACAGGTATAAAGGAAGAAACTGAGTTTCTATCCATAGCAGTGAAAGCTTAGATCGTCACCTTCAGGGCCTGGGTCTTTCAACAATCACAAAGTATATTTTAAGTGTACATCTCAAGAAAATATAAGCACTTGGGAACTTCATAATTGAAATAGTCCAAAATTAAGATGATTTTTCTCGTAAATGCTGATCTGTGCAGTAAACTTGCCATAAGCACGTGCTCTAGAAGGCACTGTTAGACTCGCAGCCCTACAAAGCTGTGTGAGACTATTTACCATGTAATTGGTATGCTGTGTTAGCTGTTAAATTCATGACAAAGAACCAACCGCTCTCTACTGCGAAGGATCGAGTCAAAGAAATTCCATATGGCAATTTTCTATGAAGGCTAATCTTCTGCATGGGATTTGCACAGTGTCTGGGCAATCTTGGGACCACTTAGGAAACCAAAAAGGTTTGAGTGTAACACACTGAGGCATACAGCCGATCCATTTATGTTACAGGTTGTTGCTGTTGTTATCCAAAGGGTGATAACAGCAGATATCTGGATCACAAGACGATGAGTAAAACCTACCTCCTTTAATCCTTCATGTATATATGTGTCACCTGCTGGTTTTACCTCCTCCAAATCCTTAAGACCTTTCTTGATTTCCTCTCTGAAAACAAGACGGTAAAAGACTGTTAGCATGACTTGAAGTGGGGAAAGGGGCTAGTTTATTGACAGAAAAATTAGCATTTGTCATAAATGAGATGTGAAATTAAAATCTGTAAGATACAGCATTTAGCTGAGATAACTGTGTGGAGGCAGATTTTGTATTCACAACGGAAGCAGCACTGTGGTAACAGATATTTTGGAACTAAATAACACAATATATGCCTCAGTGAGTCAAAGACCTAGAATCAAGTAAAATGCTTCAGACAGAGCAAATATGGCAAAGAAGTGGCAAAGCCTCAGCATTAAATAGCCCAGTGGAAATTCTGTTACATTAAGTCTACTTTGCTCAATTAAACCAACTTCACTTCCAATCATACTGCAATTAAAAAAGAAATCCCCTAAAACAGCAGCTCTATTGCTAGAGAAATATTTCAAGTCAATATGCAGGTATTTAATGGGGTAGGACAGAACTGCAGTAATTAAAATCTTCTCCCTTAAAAAAATAAGTATCAGTAGGCAAATACAGCATTTGCAAGACACCTCTTGTATCCAAGGAAAGGGACTAGGATTAAGGATAGTTTTTTAAATTTTTGCCTGTCACAACCTTTCTGTGTGACTTTTGGCAGGACTTACACAGGTCACAGTTTACCTATATTTAACAGGAGGATACGGTTGCACCATGATCTCTCATGGGCCTTTAAATAAATCCACCTTTGACTGCAAGATGCTCACTTAACTATGATGATAAGACTGGATAATTCTTTCCAGTGAAATAAGCGTGAGCGGGGGGAAAAAAAAGATGGAGAGACTTTACTGAAAGAATCAAATCTGGAAGTTATGCAAGCAAATTTCCTGTGAAGCCCAGCGAAAGTTGTGCTAGGAAAGGACAAGTGAAAACTAAGTAGGGACAAAATTTGGGCCAGAATATATAGAACACTCTAACAAATATAGGTGACAAAGAGGAAACCAGCAGGGGTGAGGAGAAGGAGGGAAAATACATTGCAGGATGCGTGAAAGCTTTCCTTAGGGCAAACAAAATGAGAAAGAATGCATATGCTGCTCTGCCTGAATGCCACCCACTAGTCATTTGTTCCACTGATGGGCTTCCTCTATGTTTAGAAGCTCTGTTCCAAAGTACAATCCAGAGCTGTAATGTAAGCTGCCCATCACAGGATCAACCGATACAATCAGGGAGGGGCAGAGGACAAAAAAAAAAAAAAAAAGAGAAATGTGGCATTGAATATGTGGAAGAGAACAAGTTATGTAAGATAATACAATCTGTTTGATCCAAATATTTTACATTCAGCATCTATAGAAACAACTTGAAACTGATTATGTATGAACGCAGATTATAAACCACATACTTCATGCTTGCCAGAAATGAGTGGCAGCACATCACAGGCGTTAGTGTTCTGCTGCCAAGAAACAAGCAGCAACTGAAGCCCCAGTTTTCTGAAACAGATTTCATTTTGCAAAAATAGCTTTTGTACAATCAGTTCAGTTTTATTTATCTAAAATGTCTTGTGACCCGGTCACACAGAACTCTCTGGTGTTTCCAGGCCTCTGCCTACAAGGGGCTCCAGGAAAATCTTTAGCAGCATGAGCTTCTTTAGCTGCATTTAATCAGTCGCCTTCTTTTTCCCTTGGGGCACATCTGTACTACATAGGCCCAGCCACATGTGAACAAGCTCCACCCATGCTCCGAGTTAGTCAGGTACGAGCGAGTCCTGTCTGGACGTCACAAGGCCAATGTGGGTGCAGGACTTGGGGCTCCAGCAAATGAGCCCCACCAGACGGCAGGAGAGGTTGGTTTGGTCACGCTAAAACTTGAACCCAGCTGCTCTGGAGGGTGGGCACAGGAGCTTGCGTCCACCTGAATCATTCTGATAATGGGGCTCCCTTTAGTCAACCAGCCATAGCAACTCCGAAGCCCTCCTTTCCGCTCTTCAGTGCTCTCAGAACTCTCCTTCCCCCAGGGAAGGGGTTGACTCGGCCACATTGGACACCGTCAAGAGTCGTCTGGACAGGGTGCTGGGCCATCTTGTCTAGACTGTGCTCTTCCCAGAACGGTTGGACTAGATGATCCCTGAGGTCCCTTCCAACCTGTGATTCTGTGATTCTGTGAATTTCTGTAATAAATTTTTGTAGCCAGAAAAATACACAGTTTGAAAACTCATCTGTACTGAAATAACAAAGCCATGACCTCAGTCTGTGTGTCTGGGCACTACCGCGGTACAGTTCAGTAACTGTGATAAAGGCTAAAGGGCCATTGGCTTCATGGGTTAAGCGAGACAAGGGAGGGAGGGCGAAAAGCAAAGCAAAATCAGCAACTTGCAGCCTGTCTGTGTTTGGGCTGAACGAGTACAAATTTAATATCTCTTCCCCATTCAGCATATGCACTGCATCACATCTCTGGTTTTTTATAAAAGGCACATCTAATTTTTAATAGCTACCCTCTCTGTTCTCTCTTTTAAGCTTTGTAACTACTTCAGACAATTCTTCCAGCAGCAGCCAGACAAATGCAATCACGGCTACAGGCTCTCCGTCATTTTGCTCTGCGGGTTCTTTTTAGACAGTCCACGAACAGGGCTGCAGGCATAATCTCAGCCTGGGTGAGGTCAGGAGAGGTTCTGGTGGCACCTTCAGCAGCACACACTGGTCTTCCCTCTCTGGGGAACTCTGCCATGCTCTACCTCGGAGAGCAGGACCTTGCAGCGGCATTAGACACCTCAGCTGCAGAGGGCTTGTTTGCTGTGAGGGAGGCTGTGCCAACTCTGCTGTGAGTCATACAGGCCTATCTACAAATACAATTCCCTGCACGGGCTAAAGTCTACACTGCGTTTGTCTTGTACCTTCAGTGCCTACCCAAGGAAGGGCACTGCAGAACTAGATTTAGAATTGAAAACAGACCAATTTGTAAAGACAGATTACAACGCAGCCCAGCTTTGCAAATGACTGAATAAATCAATTTAACACAATTAAAATGTAGCAACCTCTCCTCATCTGAGCATGCTCCACAATTCAGATTTACTGTCAGGTTTAAAAGTAACTGTTTGCCTTTCCGAGTTCGAATTACGCCAAGGCAACTATCACCAGCTTACAGGAGAGGCTTCTCAGCATAAGCTCCGTTGCACTAAGCTGCAAGCTTTTATTTAGGCAACTTGACAGGTACTGTTTTCATCACCATTTAGTATTATCTCTTGCTTTAAGTCAGTTTAATTGACGCAATGCTAACCACAGTGCTGTCAGCAGCCAAGTGGTCGGAGTACTGATGTTAAGGCATTGCTTTGCTTCCTTGCTCGGGCAGGGCCACAGCCAGCGATCGCTGGCAGTGGAAGACAGGTACTACTTCCTTCCACCGCAGCAGGATGTAGATCACACCCCCATCTGAGAGGACCAACAGTAAAGCTACAGACCCCTTACGAAGCACAAGCCACCTCAGTTTCTCAGAGATGTGATACTGTATTTGAGAGTAAGAACAGTTAACAGGAAGGGACAATCATTTGCCTTAAAGGAAATAAATGCAACTTCAACATGTACAAAGAAAGGCTTATACTTGCTAGAAAGCAAAGCATGCTTGAGGACTGAATCTTCAAAACCATTCAAATCCCTGCTTTCTTTAGGGAGAAATTTCTGTGCTTGTACATTAGTGCTGTGGAGGTTAGAACCAGTGGAAATTGTCACATAAGCCTCAAGTCATGCTGATTCAGTTGGGCAAGGGGCTAGCGTTGTATGAACCGCTGAGTCCCCATTAACATCTACACAGTTTTAAGTAGTGGTGTTCTTAGCCCTTCTGGAGGGTGGACGGTATCTTGTATTTCTTTTCCATGTTGCATTCTACCTACTGAAGTGCTGGAATCTTGAATAGTTTTCCAGTGTGCTGAGAGTACGGGCGCTCGCAGGGAAATTGTGATTCCCAACAAGCGTGTACTTATCGTCTGAAATGAGGCTATGTGCCTGCAAGGCAATATACTTCATCTCCCACGAAAAAAGACAAACAAAACGGGTCCTTAGGTTTTGTGGCTAAGAAGGAAGTGTAACAACAGGGAAACACACAAACTTGTTAGTGAAACAAAGTAGGGGGAAAAAATGTGTTCGCTATTAAAAACAGGGACGGTTACATCCCTGACAAACACAGTTGTCATACTGGTTAAAGTAAACCCTGCACAAAAGCCTCCTCAGGTGTGTAATTTGGAGGTTTCTGCTTTTTACACCTCTCAAATACTACAGAGCGCTCGGGACAATTAAAATAATTATTCTGCTTCAAACTTCAGGCATCCTGCATGGGCTCCAGATGGAAAACACATAAGCGGCTGACTTTGCTCTACTTTATACACTCAGCAGAACACGGTCTGTGCAGATGGCTCTGTTTTGGCAAGCTTCTTGAACCAAAGCTTAGGGTTAGCTCACAAGACCGAGGCTCAAAATGCATAAATGTCTTGCTAGATTACATGTCTCTGTGCAACACAGGAATAGTCAGTGCTCCACCAGAGTATGGACAAGCACAGTAAGGTACAGTTGGTCATGTACCAGCTACTGAACTGTCCTGTTTTTCCACCTTCATTAATATAATCTTTCTTTAGCTCCAACAGGAGTTTCCCCTAAGCAGAGTCAGCAGGGCTAATCCTGGCCACAGATATTGGTCAAATGCTGCAGAAGCAGGTTTACAAACACATGAAATTCTGCTGGTTGGCATGCAGTTGGCCAAAAGAGAATGCAGACGACATTGTGCCATCTGGATGACACTTGTAAGTGTATCCGCTTTTCAAAAAAACTTGCTTTTCAAAACTAGTAGCAAAACTGAGCCCCAAATGTGAATGCACAAATGTTTGTTTACTACTTAGCATACCATTTCCAGCTACACTTCACAGGGGGAACGTGTATCTCTAAAAAGGCATATAACCATTGTGAGAAGTCTTTTCCATCTGGGTGTTATTTTTACTCTATGTATTTATTACAGCATTGTGTGTGCTGTGGTTAACAATGACTTCTGTTTCCAGAGTTATTCACATAGCACTGTTCGTAGTCACAAAATATTTGGTAGTCTGGGGGCTTTGGTGCTATGATGTGGGTTTCTTTATATCCACAGCTTTATTATGCAGTAAAAACCAGCAAGAACTTTGTGCAAACAGTTAGAAGCCTATGGCTTTCAAAACAAGAAAGACTTCCCTGCTTTGAACTAACTGCTGGGAATGAATTGTGGTTTCCTGACATTTATGAATTAGCAAGAAAGCAAGGGGAAAAACATCCCTGCAAGTCCAAAATACCCATAAAAAACCCAAGGCCTTAATATGCCATAATGACACACACATACACAGCCATCCCCAAAACTACACTGTACTTAGCATCCTCATCTTCTGTCTGGAACAATGGGAGTTAGACATTCTAAGTCATTTTCCTCTGTTAACTTCTTTAATATTTAAAAGGACAGCTGTTCCAACTGTATCTATTTATTCTTACCTATGTACATATGGTCAGAGTTACTAATGTCTCCTTCTTCATTCTCCTTGTAATTCCTCCTAAACAATAAAGGTAGTAATCTCCTTTCCCCTGCCACACTCCAAAAAGCATCAGCAAACCCTGCATTGAAGATATGTCCCACAAAGGAACTCGCTAGAACTCAAGAAGGTTCTTCCTACGCTTTAAAAGAGGCTTCCGAAAAAAACACGGTTCTTTCCGTGGCTTAAAGCATGCCACAGACATGCAGTGAAAAAGGCATTTGTGTTTCTGTGGCAGGGTTCCAGGGTTTGGCCCAAGCATTCCAAGTGGTCTGTATGCTATCAGGGCTGACTCTCTGTGCTTGATAAGGAATAGGCCACTGGCAGCGATTAAGGGCCTATTGAAATCAAGAGAAAGGATCTCATTGACTTCAGCAGTCCTCAGAACAGGCTTAAGTGTCCTCTCCTGACCTCTCTCAAGCCATCTGGAAAAATGGGTTGTAACCTTGTCTGTCCCCACAGAGAGCAGATCCAGCATCCAAGTCCAGGTAGGGGGAAGTGAAAACTTGGCCGTTCTCAAGTCAGGCCACTTTTTAAATGCAAAAACAGGAGGGGCTTAGAATTGGGTCTTTAAGACATCCCAGCATTCATTTCTGTAGCGTGCTGCATTTATCTGTTGCAAATGACAGCTCTCTTCAGTAAGTCTTGTACTTGCCACTATGCATTATTTTTAAATAAATAAATAAAAGCCATACAGTAAACTGACCAACTATGTCAGACCACTTTTTGTATTGACTCTACTAAAGGGAGCAGAAAGGAAGGACTACCTCACTTCCACCCTGCCACAGTTCGTTAAAATGATTTCTGAATGGTTTGTTCTCACATTCCGAATCCAAAAAGCTGTGCAGTGTGGTTAGCTTCTGGGCAGAAGGGGGAGAGAGAGGAAGTCTTGTTGGCTTTGACAAGGCTGAAAGGATACTGAAGGACTCTGATGGCAGCGCAACTGTCCTCTGTTGAAAGCACTGATTCCACTATATTGTTTTCCAATTCCTGTGATTTTAGTAGTTAATTTTGCAACTATCTCTTCTCTACCTCATTTTCTCTTTCCGTTACCCCCCCACCTATCCTTGACCTATCCTAACTGCTAATCCTTACTTGCTTTCGAAATCAGGGTGTGTAGCCTTGAATTCCACTGCCTTTGAAAACATCAACTGAAAGGAAGAGCTCAGGCACACACATACGTCATCACAGTGCCAGAAAGATCTCACACCTTTCCAGTGGCACCAAGTCCCCTGTCTAAAACCAGTTTTGAAGTTATGATTTGAAAATGCAAAATTAAATACCTAACTTATATGACATTATGGGAAACATTAATTTACCATTCTATGCTTTACCTAGGCATGAAAAAGTACCGAAGACTTAGCTACAGACGTTGCTTTACAGAAGTAAAAGCAAGAATCGTTTCTCCTGCCGTGCCAAGGAAGATGCAGAGTCATGCAGAGATTAAAACACTACTTGCAGTTGTTCTGCAAAGCATTGGAGGAGTTCGCATCAAGAATTTATTTCCCATCGTTCTTCTCCTTCCTTTTTTACTAGGCTATCCATGGATACGTTCACAAAATTAAATCCAGCTCTGCACAGAGGCTTCATGACTGGCCACCACTTAAAGGTATAGTTATTGTTCAGTATCTGTTACTGTTCCTGATTTAATAAGAGCCCACGGGGGTGAGGAGGGAGGGGGAGAATTAAAAAAAGCAGTGCACTAACCTGTCTCCAGTTAATGGCAGAATGACGTGTGCCCGGGTGGAAAACACGATAAACGATAATCTCATCTTTGGGCTTTTAAAAAAAGGGAAAGAGAAAAAAAACGTACATTTTAGACAAATGAAATTAAATGTACAGATGCACTGCATTTCATTCGCTTACTCATGCTTCATTAGCATCATCTTTATCCTCAAACTGCCAAAGAACATACTTTTGAGCTACAAACCCAGAATGAGAGAAGAATTCAAGGATTTCTGTCCCTCTCCTCCTTACCCAGATGCTTTGAGAACGAAGGACCAGAACTACCATTCTTTCCTGCTTGACTAGACTCCGGATCAAGACTAAGCCTAACTGTTGCTAAGCCTAACAGTTAAGATCTTATGCGAGCCAACCAAAAGCGAACTTTGTAGGTTGTGATCTACCAGCATACACAAAAGGTAACACATCCTTTTATATTTTCATGGTCACTCGTGTAAAAATAAGTCAGGGACATAGACTTAGGGTACACTGTTGCTCCACGGCATTACAGGGACACACTCAAAACTCTGCTCCCCCTTTTTAAAGATTGATCCTGACACAATGCAAATTTCAAACTGTGCTTTTCGGTCATAAAAATCATCAAAGAAACAGTGCCTTCCAGCTGATTGATCTCTCAAAAAATTAGCAGGACAAACTCTTTCAAAATGAGTATTTTTTTCTTTTGGTGACATGGAGTTGTGACACTTAAGATCAACTTCCAGAAAATTATCCGGGGAAATGTCATCATAAAAAGCAATACTGTATGAATTGATTTTATTAAGGAATTAGGCCTTTTTTTTGAGAGGCCTACCTGTCTCTTCTAACAAGATTACGAGGAATTACATCCAACTATCAGTGGAAAAATGCACAAGGACTGATGTTCTGGAAGCCCAAGACAGTACCTTTCCTAAGGTAAGTTGTAACAACATCTTTCCTACCCGCTCTTAATTTTTATTCATTACAATTTCAATATATTCAGTAATTTTATAATTCATTGTGTATACG
The DNA here is from genome assembly GCF_963921805.1 of Phalacrocorax carbo. Classification (NCBI taxonomy): domain Eukaryota; kingdom Metazoa; phylum Chordata; class Aves; order Suliformes; family Phalacrocoracidae; genus Phalacrocorax; species Phalacrocorax carbo. The sequence goes on from NC_087516.1 coordinate 84,053,864, forward strand.
TATCAGCATTAATTAATCAGGTTAATGTTAGTAAAGACATTATACTTGTAAAGATGAATGACCAAACATTTTCTGTTCACTTATATCAATGATGCGACTTAAAATTATTGGCATCATGGGAATGTAAGTATTGGGCAAGTCTTCGCACAGAACAGCACAGATCTTTGATTTAAGATCCAGTCTTGCAGTCTACCCATTAAGGCCCTGAATACAAACATCTGAGATGCTCTGAATTAAATTATAATCTAAGACACAGGATAATCAATCATCTTAGTTGCTGCAAGCAGTTGCCAAACAAAAAAGAAGTAGTTGCAATCCCAGCCCTCTGGTAATTACATCACCACCTACTCCAAGTAACTTGAGACTTCCCTATTTGAGATGCAACTCTCTGTGCATAATATCCTCAAAGTCAACAATTTAGCTAACTTGTCTTACAGACAACCACAAAACTGTCCTCTTTGCAAGATGTCTTCTTTCTGTTTGACTCTCTGAGCGCTCAGACACTGTGACAATGGAGAAGGATGGTATGAACGCACCCCTTAAACCTGATAGCCCTGCCTGGCACAGGCCTTTCAGAACCGAGACAATCAGCATGCAGCGCTATTACTGCAAACATGCACGTTACAGGCGAGTCAAACTGGACAGCAGATGCACCGCCATGAGTTAATTCTTCAGGTGAGGACTGAAGGAAACTGCTACCTATTGCTGCTTTGTTTGCCTTCTTCCCACAACTCCTCTCTTCAGTTTAAGAGAGGGCAAGGTCGAATGACTCCATGCCCTATTCTGAAAGTGTACTGACACCTGAAGGCAGGACAAAGCCTCATCAGCCTTCAGGGGCACTCCAGCCCCCTCAGGGAAACACAGAGGGGGAATGTCCTGTTCAGGCGTCCACAAAAGCCCAACAACCCTTGTGCTGTGAAGGGTGAGTCCTCAGCACCCGGACACCGAGCGAGATGCTTGCAGGTTGGACTGTCTGGCTCTGTGCCACAACTGATCCTCCTTTGGTGTGAAAGGTCAGCAGAGGAACTAGCCAACTCAATAGCTTGATAATGCAGCCAGACCCACCACACAACAATTGTTGCAAAAGGAGCATCATTTGGCTGCAAAAGACGATGAACTGAAGGATTTACACTGAACAAGCAGCACCCTTTCAGTGCGGGCAAATGTGCTTTTCTACCACTCACCGAAAAGATAGCGGTGCTCTAGTATCTTCAGGCTCTTATTTTTTACTTTTATTCTAGAGCTTACAAAATAACTTTCAAAAGCTTATGTCACCCACTTGTCTTACAGAAGATTTGCTTTTTACAAGATTAATGTAAGCAATATTTAATTATGCAAGCCTAATTGTATCCCTTTATTAGCAAGCCAAGATTATAATTGCCTGCTGTACTTCATTTTCTTTAGCAAAAACTACGACAACATCTATGTCTGCATCTTTGGGGGGCTTCCTTTGTTTTACTCTGTTGGGTTTTAATGCTGCATCAGAGTAATCCTTAGCTGTTTGTACCGAGTACAGATAGCCAGTATTTACAACAGTCATTTCTGTGGCAGCAGTACTCACCAGACAATACTGCTAGCTGGCTAGAGAGTTGATTACATACGTGTAAAACAATATACTGTTAGTATGGCCTAACCTTCCTGTATATTTGAGCTTGGCAGATACTCCCTTCCTTGCAATCTGCACCATATATTTACATATACAGAGACATGTATTCAAATGTCCTTATTTGTATAGAGCTCTAAAAGCAATATACAAAAGTACTTCATCAGAAATGAGGCATGTGGCTTACGGAAAAAAAAAAAATTAACAAATCATCAAACAACATTGGAGAGTAATTTTAGCAATTAAGTATTTAAAGATGCATATTACCACCTTTTTACTGAGCTCCAAACCTGAGAAAATGAAGTTAAAGTTTCCAATATTTTCCAGCAATTTGGGTACGAGAAGCAAAACTCAACGTGTTTGTGAAACATTATCTACTGAGCTTACAAAAGCACGGGGTTTTTTCCAAGACATCCCAGTACTATAGATGTCGCAAGCAGCAAAACGCACCTCACAAATCTTTCTGTCAGCTGATTTACAAAATCAAATATTTCACGCCAGTTCTGCGCTACGCTCCCAGATCTGGAAAGAAAACAAAAGCACGTTAGCAGGCCTTATTTAAGGAGACGAGGCGAGGAAGCGTGACAGTTTCAGTGAGAAATGAGGCAACACAAAGCTATTTGCTTTCCTAATCGTTTCAAGTTACCGCTGAGCCCGGCTCGCGATAGTGCTTGTGTGCGATTTCTGTCACGATTTCTGTCACGACCATGGCACCCCGCGGTGACGAAGGCGTTAACGACCGCGCCGTGAGGCCCAGCCGCATCGGTTCTCTGTGAGGGGCCGGTCCTCGCCCCCCCCCCCGCGACGCGGGGCGTGCTGACGGCGATCCCTTCTGCGCAAACTTCGCCACAAAAACACGGCGACCGACAGCTGTTGCGGGGGAGGGGTGGTCCACGCCGCCGGTCGCTCGCGCTGCCTCAGCAATGTCCACCCGGGCGCTTTCGGTCGGGAAGCGTCCCTCGGCTGGGATCCTCTCTCACGCCAACCTCGCGGTTCCCGCGGGCGGGGGCCGAGGGTGGGGATCGAGCCCGCCCGACCCTCCCCCGCCGCCCGGCACCGAGGCCTCGGCCAGACCCGAAAACTTTGTGCGCCCTCCCCGCTTCCACGGGGCCGTTACGCCGAGCTCCCCCGCCCCGCGGGGCTCCCCGCGCGCGGCGGCGGCCGTTAGCTCCCAACGGCCGTCAGCCCCCAACGGCCGGCGCGCGCGGCCCCCTCAGCCCCGCGACGGCCCCGGCGAGCGCGCGCGGCCGGAACAAAAGCCGCGCCCGGAGCCCGGGCCCCCGCGCTCCCCTTACTTGTCCAGCACGAAATACATGTCGAAGGCGCCGTGGCACGACGGCTGCTCCGGGGCGGCGGCGGGCAGCAGCGCCAGCAGCAGCGGCGGCAGCAGCAGCAGCAGCGGCGCCGGGCCGCGCGGAGCGAGGCTCCCCCGGGGCGCGGGCCCCGCCATCGGGCCTCGGGGCGGCGGGACGCGGCGGCGGCGAGGGGACGCGGAGGCCCGGCGCTGCCGTCCTGTCCCTCCGCGGGCGCGGGCGGTGCCGAAGTGGCCGCCCCTCGCCCGCCGCCGCGGCTCTCCCGTAACGGCCCGGCCCGGCCCTCCCCGCCCGTCAGCTGCGGTGCCTGAGGCGGGGGCCGGGGCCGCGCGGGCTCGGCGCGCCCCTCTGCGCCTGTGTGGCGCGGCCCGCCCCCGCGCCCGCCCGGCTCCGGCGGCCACCCCCAGCCCGAGCGACGGCGACCCGGCGGCGCCCCCCCCCCCCCCCGCCCGCCCCGCTCCCCGCCGCAGGCGCCTCCCCGGCAGGCGGCGGCCTCGCCGGCGGCCCGCGGCTGACCCGGGTCCGCGTCCCCGGCGGCCGGGCCCGGCCGGGGCTCCCCCTCATCGCCCTCTGCGGGGCCGGCTGCGGGACCGGGTGCGGCGTGGGGGGGCTCCCGGGACTCGGCTCTCCCCGCGGCCGCAGCACCGGCCCCGCTCCCGGGCACAGCGCTTGGGGCCGGGCGGGCAGCGGCGAGGGTCCCCGCGGCGCGAAGGGTCCCCGCGGCGCGAAGGGTCCCCGCGGCGCGAAGGGTCGCCGAAGCCCACCCGTGCAGGGGTCAGCGCGGGGAGCAGAAACCTGCCCTGCCCGGGTTCAACGTGGCTTCAGCAGAGTTAAGAGCCCGCAAGAGCCGAGAGAACTGATTGCGGCGGGGTAGCAATGTGTTACTCCACAGCAGCGGCCAAAACGCGCCGTTAGAACAAAACCCGTGCCTCGCCAAGCTTTTCGTACTTCGGGAGGGCAGGCAGCTTCCCTCTGCGCTGCTCGCGTCCGCTTCCTCACCGGGACCTGATACTCAACCTGTCCGTGAAGCCAACGTCTGTCAGATACCCCTCTGAGGAGGCTTAACCAGGAACCTCCTGGGATTTGTTGGGTTTGGGTTTTTTTTTAATAACATTTAGAGTTCTTTGCCAGGAGTGCCTAATGTTGAACATTTTTCTAAATCAGCAGCCAGCTAAAAGCTGTTGCAATCCGTGTTACAGCCGTACGTTAGCCATTTTCCCTGCATTGGAGACCAGCTGCAACAGATCCAAGCTGTTGCTCTGGGTCTGCGCACAGGGTAACCACCAAAATGTACTGGTCTACGATAAGCTTTGCAAAGCTAAATATAAAGCAGATGTGTGGTTCGAAGCTTAGGCTGGATCCTTCACAGCGAACATGAGGCACTGTAGAAAGTGTCTCTTTATGCTGCAAGAATATTACCTTTTGATTTTTCCCTCTGTGCTGTTTTTGGCTGGGATAGAGTTAATTTTCTCCACAGTAGCTGGTATGGGTCTGTGCTTTGGATTTGTGCTGGAAACAGTGTTGATAACCCAGGGATGTTTTTGTTACTGCCGAGCAGTGCTTGCACAGAGCCAAGGCCTTCGCTGCTCCTCACCCCACCCCACCAGCATGGGGCTGGGGGTGCGCAAGGAGCTGGGAGGGGACAGGCCGGGACAGTGACCCCAACTGACCCCAGGGATATTCCAGACCATATGACATCATGCTCAGCGTATGAAGCTGGGGGACGAAGGAGGACGGCGGGGGGGGGGACGGACACATTCGGAGTGGTGGCGTTTGTCTTCCCCAGTCACCGTTAGGTGTGACGGAGCCCTGCTTCCCTGGGGATGGCTGAGCACCCGCCTGCCCACGGGAAGGAGTGAGTGAATTCTCTGTTTTGCTTTGCTTGCCTGTACGGCTTTTGCGTTCCCTCTTAAACTGTCTTTATCTCAACCCAGGAGTTTTTCTCACTTCTACTCTCCCAATTTTCTCCCCCGTCCTGCTGCAGGGGAGCGGCTGTGCGGGGCTGAAACCCCGCTGGGGTTAAACCACAACCCCGTCTGTGGCTTCAGGGTTTCCCAGGAAGTTCATACATGCTTAATAATCTTAAAATATTATCTGAAGGCTAAAAAGATGCATTAATTTTCTGTGAAGACAAGTGCTATTCATGTGACAAGCTGCATAAACCAAAACTATCTCGTAAGTTAAAAATAAATGTCTAGCCTCTACTACTTTGTTTCCTTTCTGGAGTTTTTTCCACGAGCACTATGTGACATGCAATTAAGAGAACTCAAAATAAAATTGGTTATTCTTTTTTCACCATTTGTGCACCCAGTGCTTTGTTTTAACAGCATCTACTCTGAGGAGCTTTAATTTACAGTGGACTGCATTCACTACTACGATGCGTGGAAGCGCAGGACCCAGGGCTCTCGGGCACAAGAGACCTCAGGAGACATCAAATTAGAACCAGGCTCAGGTTTCTCTCTTGTAACTGTTAAGTTCCATTTTACTAGCCAAGTAATGTGCTAGAGCTCCCAGAAGCCTGTCTCCCATCATAGCATCAATCACAGGAGCAATGAGTCAATAAGGCTGTCGGACTGCGGAAAGATAAACCACAGTTCAGAGGTGCCTCGTGCCTTATGACAAAAACCCCATGTTTCCTTCAGAATCTGACGGTTCTGGCGTGCGATGGCAGTGGTCAGAGGGTGAGAAGTTTGCCAGGACAAAAATCCCCCAGAAATTACTGATTTCCCCTATCACCTGCCAAATAAATTATTCATGAGTCAGTGTGAGTTTGTGACTGGCAGTAAGCTGTCACGGCCTTGTGGCTTTTATTAAATTAATGTTTTATGGGGCTGTATAGAGGATATTACCTGGAACCCTACCATTTGTTCCCAAGATGCTCTTTTTTTTTTTTTCCTCTCACAGTAACTATCTCATTTCTTAGGTTAACCATCTTATTTATGTTTCCCTTCCAACAGTCACAGCTCCGCAGTCTGTTTTTAGTTTGATGAGGGTTCCTCATGCTGCTAGGCATCCCGCTGGCATTATACAGAGGTACGGGTGCTTCAGAAACCTCCCTGCGAGAAAGGCTCTCAGCAGAGGCATTGCAGGGCACAGCCCCCAAGGGCGGTAGCAGTCCTGATGCACAGGTGATACAGGTGAGAAGGAGGGCAGGGCTCCTCTCAGGGTTTATTTAATAAGGATGTACATTTCCCAGCAGCACAGCTAGCTCTTGGGCCTCCAGACCGCAGCGCCGTGTCCTGCAGCAGGTAGCCCTTTGTACCGGGAGGTGACACCAAGTGCATCTTAGATTCAAGAGGGGTTACTGAAGAAAAGTTTAAAGGAGAAACACATCGTTTGTATTTCTCTGTGGCAAGACCTGAAGCGATGTGGCTGTTGGAAAAGCATGGCTTACTGCAAGCTACGGGATCTCTGTTCTAGTGCGGCTATAAAGGCTGGCATACTGCTCAGGAGAGTCCAGACAGCTTGAGCACCATCGAGAGGTGAGAAAAACACATGGCGGGGGGCAGGGGGCTGATATTTGTTGTCTGCACTGAGCCTCCATCTCTCAGGCAGCATCTTTCTTGTTTGTTCATGAAAAAATACAAGAAGGATCCCGTGTTAGTCACACCAGCGGTAAGCTGGCAAAGTTGATATCTTTAACATCCATCTTCTCCTTGTCACATCTAACAGACAGGTTTCCCATGCTGAATTGCTCGTTGGAACGACAGGACTCCATACAGAACTATCAAGTATTTTCTTGTCAAATTGGGTCACAACGCAGTCCTACCGCTGTGAGATCAAACAAATTATTTCTTTTTTCCCTTCATCCTTAGTCTTTAAACAAGTACTATTTCTTATAGCAAGAACGACCTGAGGGTTGCAGATTGCTGTCAGCATTCCCCGTGTGCAGTCGTGTGTCATAGATTAGGCCCTGAACAAATTTAATGTTTAATACCTGCTGGGGTTCCAATATATTTTTTTTCCTTTCTATATCATTTCATTTTGCTCTCGGTGCAAATAAAACAGTCAAAGTGGCTCTGTCGGAAAGTTAGAATGGGAGGACTGAAAAGAGCGCTACAAAATGAAGTATGTGAAATAAATACGCAGAGTTACATGCGGCTAGAATTCAGTCCTAGCCTACGCCATAACTGCGCGTCTTAGTCTACCAGCGATTGAAAGTTTTATCTGCACAAACACGACAGAACTGTTTTTTAACCGAGATGATGACCTAACAAGGATCATGTGGTTCTCAGAGGCCATGTAGGTGAATCAGACCCATCAACTGCTCCAAAAAGGATCTTAAGCCTCTTCCTGCTGCAAGAGGAGCTGGGAAAGTCGTAGTCAAAGGCGGCCTGCTGGAGATCTTTCATTTCATGCCATTTCCTGACGTCTTTGGATAATTTCCTGCGGGCACAGGGCTCTGACCTAACATGTCCATGTCAGAATGCCTTCTCCATGCTGACCCGAATGCAAAGCCAAGCTTCAGTATGATGCAAGTTGGAAATTTCACAAAAGTCCACAGACCAACAGTGATTTATGTTGGCCAAGGATCTGGCTCATGAAGTTCATAATGTCTTTCAGCTAGCAAGGCTAACGGGGAAGTAAGCGGTATTTTATGGTCCCCATGGATGCACGAAACACAGAAGAATAAGGACGGAGCAGCCTGTGCTTTGCGAAAGACCCAACAAAAGCGAAGGCTGATAATCCGTTACACCTCAGAAACGCTGTGCAGTGCCGACCTCTCCCTCCCTCCGCAGAGGCGTGCGATACGGCAGAGCAGGCTTTCTGAGGGTTTCCAAAACACACTGTGCTTCAGCTTTCAGGGCTGCACGAGTCAGCCCCGAGCCCTAGGAGCGCTTGCCTCGCCTGGGAGTACGTGTCATGCTATCCAGCTGTTGGAAATTTTACTCCAAGCGCGTGTGACTGACTGTGTTTGGAACGGGCTACCCCTGCCAGCTGGGGATCTGTGGCAGCCAGCGTTTGCTCTTTTCTTGTTTCCAAGTGTGTGAATTCCTTTTTTAACCTGTGGTTTCTGCTGAAGTAGCAGATAAATCGTGCCTGTTTTGCCGGGGTGGTTGGATGAGAGGGGGATAGGCACGGAGGTACCGGGCAGCAGCTCGTGGCTATTGACACAGGCTTGGCATCATTTGCACAAGGGCCCGGGGGCCTCCTTTCCCACTTCTCAGAACTCATTAGATGATGCTGAGTAAAACGTGGGCTGCAGTGCCCAGCCCCAGTGGGACGGGTGTTTCCCACTATGTACACACAGTCAGAGGAAGCACAGCACAGGGAAGTGTGGCTGCCCTGACAACTGTTTGTATACAAACCGTCAAAAAAACAGATGTGTGGAGCTGAGCGGGTCACTGCTGCAGGATGTTCCCTACATTAGACCCTCGTGCTGCTCCCTCCAGTGCCTGTCAAGATACTTGCTTACACCCAGGGAGCTGGATGGGGTGTCAGTAGCTTGCCAGCACAGTAAAAAAGACCATGTTGCAGCAGAAGGAGGGGACTTCTCATGCTCCTGCCTGTATCGAGGGACCAAGGCCAGCTGCAGATCTCTGCCCCAGTGCCGGGCGAGTCTCCTGCTAGCTCTGGGTATCTGTTCCACGTCCGTAGTAGCATCAGCTTCCCCTCACTTACTGTCCCGTCGGTCTTGAGTGGAGCTTGCTCGCACAAGGACCGCCTTTACCCTGGCTTCTCGCACCACAGTATTCGCTGGCGGCTAGGACAGCAGGGAAAACAGAGGGACTTGGGAGAAACCGTCCTCGGGTGCTCTCGGTACTTATAATAAGGCTGACAGCATTTGGAGAGGCCATGTAAAAGAAGCGTCTCCCAAAACATGGGTGTATCTAAAAATTCTTGAAGTACCTAAGGACAACTGGCTCCTTTCAGACTTTTCCTCCTCCTCAGAAATTATAGTCTTGTTTCATTTCTGACCACTGTTCATTCTGGGGAAAAAAAAGGTGGGTCTGGCACTATTTATCCCCACACCGCAGAAGATACTGCAGCGCTGAGTCCATGCTCCTGCCACTGCAGGACCCTCAGGTCACGCACATTCTGGCTTTGGACGACCAATCTATGGTCAAGGAAACCTCAGGCAAATACATTCAATCTTTATATCCCCACCCGTCTCTCAGCTGCACAATGTCTCTCAGCTTCGGGACGTGGCCAGCTCGAACCTGGCGGATTACGAGATCCATCACAAGATGTGAGACACTGCTGTATTTATGGCCTTGGATGAGTGAATAGAGAGCAACCACTCAGGTGGTGGGTTTTTTTGGTTTTGGGGTTTCTCACCTGATACTAAGGACTCATATTTTAGCTGTGACAGATTCATGAGGCAGAAAAAAGAGTATTTGTACTTCTGAGGATCCTTCTGCATATAGCAAATACAGGCAATGAAAGGAAGGTGTAAGCTGTTCTAGTGCGGGGAAATCTGTGGTCACTTGAAACAGAACTCTTAAATACAGCTTAAAAATAAGCCAGCAACGGAAGCAGAAGTTTTCACATGGAAGATTGATGCGCAGATGAACTTAAGTTTACTGCCAAGATTTACTGCAGAGAAAGTAGTAAACAGTGCAGTTTATCACATGCCTGGGATTATACAACTCCCTTCTTTTTCTTCAGCACCTGCAGATGATTTCCCCACAGATTGTCCCTTAAGATCCACCCACTCTCACCTTCTTTTTGGCCCAGGCTGGTTAGGAAGACTTTAGGCGAACTGCGTGTGTGCCAAACCGAACTCAGCATGTTTCAGAAGTAAGTAGCCGGAATGAAAAGTTGACCTGCGACTTCAGTGTAACCTGGCTGTAAGCCTGGCCCTGCCCTTGGATACTTGTTAATGCTGCAGCAGAAAGCTGGGGCTTGGTGGTGGGAAATACTTCACTGCTGTGGTGAGGAGACCTTGGCGGGAGGAGGAAGGACCACTCTGCCTAACCAAAGTCAAACAGTGGGTCAGCAACTGCATGGGCTGCCTTTTCTATAGGCTACAAAGGGTTGGTGGGTCTTCGTTGCTCGTTAAATTCAATTCTGGTCCAGGATCCCTCTGTACAACAACTGTGAGGCAGACTGCTTTCCACAAGACGCTCAACGATCACCAAACTTCTGTCTGGGAAAAATTAAACTTGTGTGTGTGGTTGCAGTTCTGATTAATTAAATATACTTTCTGATTAAGGTTTGGCTTTGTTGTTCTGCCACAAGCTACAGGAGCGGAGTGAAACGGGAGAGCTGAAGGCATCCTGGTCCTTTTCACAGCTCCAGCGATGCCTGCTGTGAGTACAGCATGCTGCCTGCCTGCTCCAAAGCAGTGGCTGCTGGTAACGTGGTGGCAGGCACCGGCCAGCGCTTTGAGGCACTCTGAGCTGTATGAACCAAAGGACAGGGGTGATGCTGATATGAACCCTTGAGCCGTTCCAGCTTAAGATCGGATTTGACTCAAGGCAGCTCACAGGAAAATATTTTCCTTCTCTCGTCACAGGATATAAACAACACGTGGAAGCCTCATGCTTTGCAAAAGGAAAGGGAAACCAGAGAGACTCCAGGAGTTACAGAATATGCAGTGGTTGTCCAGGAGCTGCCTCCTGGAGGATTAGCGACACAAATCCTTTTTGCCCTTTACAAATGTAGCCTCGTGGTCTGTGCTCATTCTGTAAATTAGTGTATAAAGGAATGAATAGAAAGGATAGCATTAAGTAACACAGGAACTGTCGTGTTAGCGTGGCGTTGCATGTATCATCCAGACGGTAAGTATCTGTGTCGACAAATCTGAGAATTATGCAAGCTCAGAATTCCTGAATAACCATTCCTTTCCAACATCATTAAACAGTTTGCAGTGCCCACTGAAAGTACACTTGAAACCACAGGAAACTCCCTCTCAACTCCGAAAACTGGGAAACCTAAATATTAGCAGTATGTTGCAGGAGAGAAGTGATAAATGTGAGAATGCAGAGTGATGTCACCAATATGTGCACATTGGACCATGAGTTGCCCAGACGAGCCAGGGACGACAATTGGTGCTCATTCCTGGTCTCGGCAAAGGTAGAAAAGACTCCATTATTTTTTGGCATGATTATCGCTGGCTGATTCCATGCACGGGGCACCGAGCTGTTTGTTTCCACTTTGTCAGAGCTGTTTGTTTCCACTACGCTCAGATGAGCGGAAGGAATGAAAACAAAGAAGGAAAGAGGGACTGTCCTGGTGCAAACCATCACAGAATAAAAATAAATCCACCTTGGCCCAGGAGAGTTTAAAAAAAAAAAAAAAAAAAGCACAATAGAAAACATTGAACTGCAGCTCTGCCCCGGGAGCCGCTGCTGACTCAGAGCAGCACTGAGGGATGGCTTAGGCCGGGATTTTAGCACAACTCTAGAGTTGTAGTGACCCTTTTTGGTCTTCCCAGGAAACAACGGCCCAGCTAGAGGAGGCGGAGGAATGAAGTAGGCAGGAACTCTCCCTGAAGAACAGTGCATCCCATAAAAAGGCCACTAATTTCTGAGTAGTATATGGAAAAAAAAAAGCACGAGGTGGTATTAAGCAGGCCATGATCCTACAGGCAGCCGGTTTGCAACAGTTTTATCATTGATTCTAGGGGAAAAGGATCAAATCCCTTCTACGGTGCATCTGAAGAGAAATGTAACTTTTGTTCTATTCAGGGTTATACTGGTCAAAAAGTGACTGATGTTTATCTACCCAACCTGAGCTCTCTGGGGCTGGGAAGGGGAAAGAAAACATGATGCTGTGAAGTCAGATTCGTCTTCCTAGGCCTGGGAGAGAAAGAAGAAAGAACAACTGGGAGGATAAATGACAAAACTACTGCTTATACCGCTGTTTGGGGGAAATTATGTCAATATTGATGCAAAGACAGCTCTGCAGGGCTGCAGCAGGACTCCCCCTGACAGCGTGCACGAGCCACTGTTGGATCAACAGCCTGAAAAGCAGATGTGCCAATTTCCTGTATTTGATGATGATGGGTCCTAATTACACCAGAGCTGTGGCAATGTCCTTTCTTATGTATGACTCTTAATTTTGTTTCATGAAGTCATCTGTGCAACGTTCTTCCGGCATGCGATCATGGTCGAGTGACAGTCACCGAGAGCTTTGTGCTTAGCAACAGCAGCAGGCAGCGCCTGAAACCTGTGAGCCTTGTTTGCGCCGGGGGGTCTGGGCACCGCCAGACAGCGCGCAGACCGCACACAGCTCCCATTCGCCATCGGCGTCGTAGTCATGGTAGAGTGTGAAATTCATTGCCGTACGAGCCGTATATGCTGCTGAACTCCTGCGTATCTCCTTAAAAATGTGGTTCGGCAGTGTAAGCTTTTGCCAGACCTACAGGCAGGGACACACCGCCCTTGCAGCCGGTCCCTGCGGCTCCGTGTTGGGATACAGCACGCCGAAACACCTAGCCCATGCTCTGACCAAACATCACTCATTTACAGTCTGACCAAAAGCCCCCTGTGACCGGGGTCTGTTCCTTGCTTTATTTACCTCCTGTAGGTTGCAGCGCCCACTGACAGGGGAGGCATCTGCTGGGGGGACAGTTCAGCAGGGAAGTGGGAGCTCGGCAGGGACTAACACTTTCGCTGTTAGTTTGGCGAGGTGGGGGAGATTTTCCACTGTGTTTTTTGACCAGGTGAGATTTCCTTGGCAGCACTGATGGTGGTGCACTTTTTTTAACAGCTTTGCATGGTTCCCCTGCCTTTCTTGGAGGGCGGTCTCAATCTTTTCCATGTTTCTTGCCAGTTTATTTGGATTTTTTTCTTTCTCCTTTTTTCCCATCCATAATTTGTGGCATTCCCCCATTTGGAGTTTGCTAGTGGAGTCTTCCTTTAACTTATTTATTTAGATATGGGCTTTTATAAGTTTTGGAGAGGCTTTTTGGGGGGTTGGGTGCAGCTTTTTTCTTGCGTGACATTTTGAGGTAGTGTCTTGCTTCTTTAGCAATATTTTTATTATTATTTTTCTCTTCCCTTCCTCCCTCGAGCAGCTCTTTGTGGGATTTGGTCATTCATCTTTTCGCACGAGTTCTGCTTTCTGCAGGTCGGGGTCACTGCTCTGGGTTGCTGCTGGGACCACCTGCAGCCAACAGCAGCTGTTAGGTGTTCCCTGATTGTGGGTCTGCGGTTATAAAGGCTGAACCTGAGGGCTTCTTTTCTTTTTGCTGGGTAGCAGGTGGGAGCCGTGTCGTTGCTGCTGCTGGTGAGAGGGAGTCATGCTCCCAGGGCTCAGCACAGAGAGAATTTGGAGATTTGCGGAGCAGGGAAAGGTAGAAATACTGCTTCCAGATCAGGACTGTGTACTGGGGCCATATGGGGGCTTCGTGGCTAGCTGGCACCTGGCTGTCCCTGCTACTGGAGGGGCTCCCACAGCCCTGATGAAGACACACTGCTGGCATGGGGGGGGCTGTGGTCTGGCCTGCAGGAGCCCTGTGGACAGAAAAGGTGGGGGAGGTGGGGATGGGGCTTTGTAGCAGCAGGAGGAGCAGAGAAGGAGATGCCAGATGTTTTGTGGAGACCTGCCTGCAGGTAAGAACCAGGGCACATGGGAGGAGGGAGGGCTGGAGGTGGTGCTGCCATGAGAGGTGCATGGAGGCTCCAACATTGGGCAGGTTGGCAGCATTTGAGACACATTGCAGCTGCGGAAGGGCTTTTCCACTGTTTTCTGGTTTTAATGGCCACTACCCTGATAGCAAGGGAGGGAGAAGTGCTGAGAGTGAGGTTCTGGGTGCTGAGGATGCCGGGCAGGGTGGTGTCCCCTAGAGAGTCCTCAGGAGAAATTAAACAGCTCAAATGGATGCTTGCCTTAAAGCCTCTGAGCAGATCCTCGTGGCACACCAAGAGCGGGAGAAGCAGAGCCTCCCCATGCCCCTGTTGCTCCAGGATGCTGTGTGGGCACTTGAGAGGTGGAGGTGGAGGTGAGAGGTGGAGGGATGGACACGGGCTCTCCAGGAGAGGGACGGGGGGAGGAAGGGGAGCGGGATTGCCCTCCACACGCAGGAGCAGTTGCGAGGTGCAGAGTCACCGGGGGACCGGCTGGCTGTGTGCCTGAGGGTGGGATGGGGGACAGCACAGCGCTGGGCCGTGGCGCCAGGATGCAGGGCAACCTTGTCACCACAAAGCCAGCTGAGCCCTGGGGCAGGGCAACCCAGAGAAATGCAACCTACACCCTGGAGGAGTTCTAAGATCTGGCTATTTAAAGCCTTGAGCTTTGGTCTGGACTTGGCATTTACCTTGCTTTGAGCAGAAGCTTGGGCTGAAGTATTTTCCAACCTGAGTGACCAGGGAGTTTATTTCTTTGGCTTAAAAATATGATGTTCTTTAGACATGCAGACCTTCAAGTTGGCTGCGCTCTTGTCTTCTGCTGCCTTGCGTAACTTCAGGTCACTGAAAACTTTTCAACCAAAAGGCAAATGCCGCTCAAACTTTCTAGAGGATGTGCTTCGTGAAATCCCAGTTTACTTTGTAAATCTGAGTTTTCTACTACAGTCAGTCTTGTTCTGTCTGCTGTCAGAGTCTGCTAGGCAGGAAGGGCGCTTGTGGGAGCGTTTGCTGGCTGAGTCATGGCTGTGCCAGCCTATTTACCAGCCATCCTGTGCTGGTAACTCTGACGTGGGCTAGTCTTACTTGCCCTATAACTGTGTGAGCAGTTCTCCCAGCTGCCTGGATGATAAGCATTTTTTTTTTGTGCATTGATGTGAACGCAATGGCTGTCAGGGTTTAACCGCAGCCAGAAACCAAGCACCACATAGCTGCTTGCTCACCCTCTATGCCCCCAAAACCTTGTGGCTTGAGGGACGAACAGGTTAATAATTGAAATGAAATACAGCAGTAGTAGTAATAATACTAATAAATTGCAATGAGAAGAAAAACAATGGGGTGGGGAGGGGGGGGAGAGGAACAAAACCCAGCAAATAAGTGTTGCAACTGCACACCACCCCCAAACAATACCCAGCCATTCCTGCTGCCCCCGGCCATCTCCCCCCCATTTATGTACTGGGCATGATGTCACATGGTGTGGAATATCCCTTTGGTCAGTTGGGGTCAGCTGTCCTGGCTGTGCCCCCGCCCAGCTTCTCATGCACCCGGCAGAGCATGGGGAGCTGGTAAGTCCTTGATTTAATGTAAGCACTATTTAGCAACTACCAACCACCATTGTGTTGTCAATATTATTCTCATACTAAACCCAAAACACAGCACTACACTAGCTGCTAGGAAGAAAATTAACTCTATCCCAGCCGAAACTAGGACACTGGCCTTCAGACAGGAGTGAGAGTGAGTTGTGATACATCTTAACTGACTGGTATTTAAATTTGCATGACTCTGGATTACCCTTTCCTCAGTTTCTCAGCACTGGAGAAGTTGTTCAACTTGTACTACATAGTGAGCTGCACTGATGTCCTGTTTTCCATAATTCAGGATATAATCCTTTTGTTCTTCCTGCGCTTGGACAGTTATACTAGGGGTGGAGCAGTGTTGTCGGGGATTACAGGTTTTGTTTCAAGCAGTGGTGTTGGCAGAGCAGTGAATACATTTATCTACCATGTTCAGGAAGGGTAGTGTCTCTTCACCCAGAGATGAGGAGGAGGAGCAGCACCTTTGCAAGGGTTTGACAGTTTTGGTGCCTTGGAGATCATAACTATATTAACTGAGGCTGGTGCTGAATGCACGTCTGTGGATCTACTTCTCGGTACGTAGACGGTGGTGTACTTAGTGTTGCGGTGTAACTCCAGTGGGTATCTAAGTCCCACACAGCTGCTCCCTCGCTGCCCTGCAGTGGCAGGAGGGAGAGAATCAGAAGAGTAAAAATGAGAAAACTCGTGGATTCAGATAAAGACAGTTGAATAGATAAAGCAAAAGCCGCACATGCAGGCAGAGCAGAACAGGGAATTCATTCACTGCTTCCCAGGGGCAGGCAGGTGTTCAGCCATCCCCAGGAAAGCAGGGCTCTGTCACGCCTAAGGGTGACTTGGGAAGAAAAAATGGTGTAACTCTGCATGTCCCCTCTTCTTCCCCCCAGCTTTATATGCTGAGTATGATGTCATATGGTGTGGGACATCCCTGGGGTCAGTTGGGGTCAGCTGTCCTGTCTGTGTCCCCTCCTGGCTCCTTTTGCATCCCCAGCACCTCGCTGGTGGGTTGAGGAGCAGCGAAGGCCGTGGCTTTGTGCAAGTGCTGCTCAGCAGTAACGAAAACATCCCTAGGTTATCAATGCTCTTCTCAGCACAAATCCAAAACACCGGCCCATGCTAGCTACTATGGCCAAACCCAGCACAGTTAGAAATGGTTTTGGGGAGCATTTACAGTTGCCATACAGTAATAGTCACAGGAGAAGAACTAGGTTGCTAAACTGTCATCACTATGTGGCAGTATCTTAGTATTTATGTTGAAGTCTTGAGGTCTGTTGGCTGAAAAAAAGGCATTATAAAGGCAAAGGTGTTATTCAGCAGTGGTAAAAAAAGAAGTGAATTGGCTCATGGTATCCTCTCAGTCTGCCTCTCCAGTGTTTTTGGAATTATAGGGCTGACCTTGTGGTTAAGGCTCAAAAGCTGATTGCTGAGGAAGGCGTGATAGTGTGAAACCCACCACTACTTCCTGCATGATACCTAGCAGGTGTCCAATTCCTTGATTTTCAGCTTTCTGTCTGTGAGGGAGCGACTTGGTTTCTGCTATCCTTTGCTGTCTGGGATGTTTAGAAAACAGTGCCCTGATCTCTCTATGTTTTTCTGTAGCACCAGTAGCAGTGTGTCCCTCGCTTGTAGGGGATGGACATTTTGCTGTTATACCTGTGTTTCCTTGGTGATGTCCCGCACACAATTCCTGTGTGCGTTTTGTCTTCTGCAGAACTCTGCAGCATCTCAGCACAAGCATCTCTTCTCAGACAGACTCCAGTGGGCACCTGCCCAAGTCGCCCTCCGACAGCAGAGAAAGCAGGCTTGCGTGCAGTCAGCCAGCGCCAGTGGAGGCTTGTGCTCATTGTACCTATTGGCACGTCCCCTGGCGAGGTTGAGAAGTGCTCCTCGGTTTCTGCATGGAAACAGCATTTTTCCTCTTTGTTACAAGACTACCATAGCAAAAGATAACTGTTGTGAAGCTCATTGAGAGTGGGAGGTGCTTCAGTCCCTGCGGAGGATGTGCAAATAAGATAAGGTTTAATTGACCAGCTAACTCATTTCCTGAGTCAGGGCGGTGATGAGTCAGTGCGTGTTCACCTGGTCAACTCATGGACACCTCACCTAGATGTAAGCAAAGATGCCTTGCGGCGCAGACCAGCTAGGGTGCATGTGTCCCTTAGCAGTCCCCTGCTGGTGCTGCCCCACCTCCCTCTGCTCAGTAGCGTCTACTTGTTCTATTTGTGTGTTTAGGCTTTCATGCTCCTGAGCTGATTGGAACCATTGGAACCAGCTGCACCTCAGGGAGCAAGTCAGAGTCATCGTGGGATTGGAAAGGTACTTGGTGCACACAGAGCAAAAGAAATGGGAGATGCTGTCACCTGGGGCAAGAGCAGGCAGACGTTTCAGCTGAACAGGGTTCATCTGGGACCAGTCTACTGCTCTGTATTTAGAGTCGTCCCCTTGGTTTTTCCAGTTGTGCCGTTAGAAATACAGTTTTTACAGGAACTCATTCTCAGTTAGATTTGTTCCAGGATTGTGCCTCCCTTCCAGGAATGCAGTGCAGTTTCTGTGCATGTTTTTGGCATCGTGTTATCTGCCTAGGACTCGACTACTTGCTAAGGCTGAAGCTATGTTAAAAGATGATCCGTTCTCCAGAGTTTGGCTAGGAGAGGTGAATCATGTGCACCCTTGTGTATGCAGTGGGGACTGAAGTGTGGCTTAAGGCATCATCTTGTTGAACTTGACTTGTCCGAGATGGTAAACATCCAGTGAGTTAGTCTTTCTGGGTGATGGAGATGATGGAGATGCAGTTCACCTGACAAAATGTAGGTGTCTGCTTTTGGATGGGTTGAATTGCTTCTGCAGACAGTAGTGCCTAAGATGCAGAGCTAGTGTTCAGATGTCAGCAGAAGAGAGATCTGTGCTCAGTGGGATGACTGCTGCTTGCAGAACTCCATCAGCTTGCCATTGGTCCCCACAGCCACAAAACCAGACCCTATGTCCCGCTGCAGCTTTCCTGTCTGCAAAGTGGCTCCACTGAGTGTCCAGGAGCCCTACTGTACCGGGAGTAGCACAGTGGTGGAAATGGTTAGTGCCGTGTTTGCTATGTACAGCATATTCCAACCCAGTACGTCAGAAGTTGCTTTGCAGGCACAAAGTGGAAGGCTGGCCATCAACAGGAGCTGCAAGGAAAGCGCAGCTACTCTGAGTCTGAAATGTGGAAATCGCTTATCAGCTCTGCACATCGTTATTGGCAGGAAGTAAGGAATAACCCCCATAAAACATGCCCTATAAATCAAACCCTACCCGTCTCTACTCTCATCAGCCATGTGACAGGAACCATGATGAACAGCAGTGAAAGACCCAGCTGAGTCATCAGCAGGGAGTCATCACCTTGCTGCCTACCTCATGGAAAATTGTTTGTACACCCTGTAAAAAAAAAAAATCTCAGCCTTCTTCCATCCTTGTTTTCCTGAGATGGGGTGGCTGAGCACATAGTACTCCCTTTTCTAGACAGAGCAAGTGACAGCATTGCAGGATGTGACTCTGGATGTGCACGTTAGGAGCTAGTTTTAATGAGGAAGCTGAGGTGGGGCTGCTGCTGTTCTACATGTTGTCTCACGAATTAAGAGGAACATGGACCTGAGACATCTGAGTCGTCTAGAGATTGCCAGCCAGGGTAGGCATGCATTTGCAGGGCCGTACGATCACAGCTGTGAAACTAGTCCCTTATAGCCAAGGCAGCAAACCTTGCTTGTTAATATAAACTTTTCCAGTTCTGCTAATACCAAAGTCTCTCTGTGTGGGTCATTGGGGGGGAAAAAAAGGTGTGTGTCCTGGCAACATGAGGGAATTAAGTCAGTTCGGCATCCCGAGTACTTAGGTAAATCACCCAAACTAGCCTTAATTTTTAACATGAGGTCAACATAAAAATAATGCTAAGTTTCTCTGAGGCCTTGTCTTACGCTTTTTTTCCACTGTCCTACCACCTTACAGAAATGCATGACATCTCTTTGCTGCTGTGCATCAAGAGAAAGCCCCCCCATCTTTATGATTTTGAGTGTGCAAAGCAGGCGGGATGAAATCGTTGCCTCCTCTTCTTAAAGTTCCCGGGTTTCCTTGAATAAGGGGGGGGGGGGGGGGGGAGTTTCTCACCTTTTGTGCTGTGGGACTTGAGAGCATTCAGCATCTTGTAGGAAATGTTTCATGTCTTGTTGGATGAAACGATTTGTTACTGAATGTAGCTCATCAATGCAGAATGCTGTGCTATAATTTAGAAGCTCATTAGAGATCATAATCACAGCGACAGATGTTGGTGAGAAGTAGGAACCAACAAAGAGAAAAATAGGAAGCTGTTTGTCAGAAGGAGGTTGGTTACAAAAATGTTTTGGGATAAGATGTTCTGAAGTATCTAAGGATTTTGATTATGATTTGGAAGCTTATATCTAGGTTTCTTAGTGCATAAATGGCTTGGAAAATATAACTGGAGCACTCTAATATTGAAGGGCCTTTTCAAGAAATTACTCTCGTAACAGGGGCATAATTTCAAATTGTGTCTGCTAAAATACGTTTGTCAGGCATGGTTTTCTCTTAAACATGTTATCCATAACATAGTAACTTTGTGTGTTGAATGCAGCGGGGGTGGGACCTCTGCTGCGAGGTGGGAGAGCTGTGCTTGTGTGAGGGAGAAATTGGAGCAACTTGATTGCGCACTTAGCTTCAGCGTAGGTTGGTGGCACACATTCTTAACAGCAGAACTATTAATGACTGCCAAAATGATGTTACTTGGCCGCTTACGGGAGTAAGCTTAAAATCATTACAAGACAGATTTGGAGCTGTACGCTCTTCCTTTGTATTACCCACTTCCTTTTGGTTGCATCATCAAGATTGAGACAGATTTCACAGAAACATATCCTTGCCTGTGCAGGATTTGGCTCTCGGTTGGTTACTACACCTCTCCCTCAAGCAGCAGATGATGACTGTGTTAGGGCAGATATCTCGAGGCAGGATACGTCACGCACAGCTGGAGGGAGAAGGAAGAGCAGCGCTATTGTAGTGTGAACAGCTATACGGAAGTGTCAAAACCAGCATGAAGCCCTTCAGTCCATTGTAACGCCATGCACAGTGGTGGTAGTGACTGAGCAGACAGAGTAAAACCATCAGCTTTTCACCAAGTGTCTAACTCCTCTACTAACTGACCTGTGCAAATAGCTCTGAAATGGCCACTGAAATCATCTGGTTTTGCTTAGGCTGTTAGAGCATCCTCTGAAGGCTGGTCCCACCTCACCCTTGCACACAAGTGCAGCACCCTGCTTCCTCTGCAGCTCCGCCAGCTGCAGCTGCCTGGGGTGTGGGTGGCCTCCAAGGGAAACCCAGCTGATCCTGCATAAGAGTGACTTGGATTTGAAAGCCAAGATGAGAGGCGGCTCAGGGACAGAGCAGTTGCCTGTAGGAAGACTTTGTGGGTGACAGAGCTGGGAGCGCTTTGGTTGGTGCTGGAGGTGTGATCCCTGGTCTTCACTGCTCTCAGGTGCTTTCTGTGCCGTGCACTTGGGGAGTGCAGAGACTGACTGTAAAATGACCCGGGGCTGTTGGCCAGGCTTGGGAAGTAAAGCTGTAGGGTTTCCATAATGGAAGTAGGTTAACAAAACCATTGTTAGACTGTCCTGGCATGTGGGCTCGCTGGGATGTGAAGTCACCTGATGAAAACATTGCCCAGTAACAATTTCCTTGCAGAAAATGAGCTTTCTCTTGCTGGATTGCTGTTCTTCTGAGGTTTTCCATCTGCTTTACAAACAATATCTGACTGAGCCTAGCAACGCTTCTGTGAGAACAGCATCTCTTGTGACAGTTTCCAGCTGTCTAGCAGACAAGAGCACCCAGGTGCCATGGTAAACCAGGGAGTGAATAATAACCATTCCCATTTTATGGAGGGAGGGATGCTGTTGCGAGACAGAAAGGGGCCACCTAGTTGGAGTGTTTGACAGCTGAACATCCCTATGTAGCCACCAAAGATGTGAGCAGGCAGTGTGTTATAAGATCATATAGGCAAATAGAAGAGAATAAATGCAGAGAGTTCAATTAACTTAAACTTTGGAAATGTGAGCTAAGTGATTCTGGCCACTTATTCCTAATGATCCTTAAGCTTCTCTGTTTTGAAAAGTTAGCAGAGCCTCATAAACAGGAGAGTCCTCCAGGAGCAGGCTCAGGGCTCAGTGTGGCATTTCCAGCTGTGCAACCTCAGGCTGGCTGTCCCAGCTCTTGATAGCCATGCCTTCGCCTTCTGGGAGGGCAGGAGAGGTTGCGATGTGCCACGGGGTGCTGAACGCAGTCAGAGCCTTGAGCTGATACTGTGGCACAGATGATCTCCATAAACTGTGATGACATTAATCTAATGTATGCATTCTCCTACAAATGTGAATACCAACAAATACAAATTCTATGCAAATAAGGCGTTCACGCAGTATGTGCAAATGGTTGAACATCTGAGGACTCAAATATTATATCAGAAGTTTTTCACATACATGCCTGTTCCAAAATTTGCTGTTACAGAGCCCTTCTGTGTTCCCATGGGAACTCTCAGGTAAGGGAGAGAGATGTGCCAGCCGCTCCCTTTCAGCTAAAAGGAGCACCTGAAGCAGAGGCCATCTCCTTGCTGGATTCCTCCTCCTTCCCCAAGCCTGCAGCTCCTGCAGGTGCCTGGCTGCTCAGAAGGACTTGCACCAGCCTCTGTGGCACCCCTCAGTGGTGAGAAAGGTGGATGTTAAGCGTTCCACAGAAAGGGAAGCGGTACCCTCTGCCAACTGGCAAAGAGCAAGTGCTGGCACTAGCTGCAGAAGGGAAATCACTCGCTCATTCTGCAGGAGCACGTATGGGGAATCCCTCCCTCAGTCCTTATACGGCTCTCCCAGCCGTGCTCACTGCAGCCCGGGCAGCCAAAGGGGTGTGGGTGGCGAAGCTTGTTCTGACATTGCCTCTGAGAAGTAAGGAAGTCTCACCTTTCTTTTTGTAGAAGGGAGAAGGAAGCGGAGGACAGCTCTGCGGTTTGCCGGAGACAGCAGGAAGGGAAGGAGGGTGTGAATGCCGTTCCCCTGTGCTCCCATGCAGTGCCATGGGGAATTTGGTCTGCAGCAGGAAAAGAAAAAGGTAGGAACAAGTGTGAAGCGTGCAAAAACCTTAAGTGTGAAAATGGGATGCAGAGTCCTTTGGGTTTTTTTTCTTAGCTGTGGGTAAGAGGTCAAGGGTCTAAGGGGGTTTCAAAATTCAGCTGGATCTTGTAAAAGGAAAGTATGCTGGATTCAGCAGGGTTCATAGGAGCCTCCCTTAAAAACAAGCGAGCTTTTGTGGTGGTGATAAGAGGGCAGATGGGAGCTCTGAATCACCCTCTGGAGGTGTCCGTCTTGCCATCGGCTGTGGGGTGCTTACCTGGCTCAAGAAATAGGGTGCCTGTGGAGAAAGGGAGTACCTGCCATCTTCGTCATTAGCAGTGTTTTGGGTTTCCTCTGATCTAGAGCTCACAGCTGCGATAAAGCAAACAATGCAGATGTGCCAGCAACTAAGTGAAACACCTTCCAGCTTTGCCCCCACTCTCCCTTCCAAGCCCTCAACTGTTCAGACAGTTTCAAGTGAGGAACCCTTCTGCAACTTTTGTGCTTAAAGAAAAAAATAGTCTGATAGGGCAGCAGCAAGCTCTGTGGGACGAGATCACATTGACTCTTAATGTAAGCAAGCAACGATTACATCTATAGCCCCCCTTAATAAAACATAAAGCCTCTGCCAGCGGGTTAAGAGTTAGGGCCAGCAACCCATGGGATGTTGATAAATCTTCATTCTTAGCCCATTAAATCACCAGCCTGCTCATTCAAGGAGGATCTCACAGAAGGTAATACAGGACTGACCTTTGCTCTGCCATAAATGCCAGTGTACGTGAACCAGTTCAATCAACATGCTCTTTTTTTTGGCTCCCTTCCCTTCATGTCGTTTGTCTTACCATGTGGCTTCGCGGTTAGTGCAACGTCTTATCAGGCGGTGGCACGGTGCGAGTCGCCCGGCGTGTTGCTTCCTTCCGTGCGGCAGCTTGGCAGTGCCCCTGCCTCACAGCGTAGCCCCTGCAGCTTGTTCGGATGGGTTTTTCAGGGTTGCCTGTAGCTTTAGCTTTTTGACTACGTTGGACTGTTGGTTTTCTCCTCTCCTCATAATGTTCTTATCTTTCAAAATATTCTGTAATTCCTGCATTGTTGATTTTTGCTGCAGTAAGGGGGAAATGTGGCGCTTTTGATAGACAGATTGTATGTTTGTCCTTTTAATTTTGGCTTCTTAGGAGCTTTTTGCCACTTTTCACTTTATAATCGTCTCTTTTTCTAATCCAGGCACTTTTAGTGCTCAAAGCCAAAATGTCTTATGATGACCTTTAGTCACCTGCTGGCTAGAGCAGAATAGAAAAACCAGCTTGTGGTTTAAGGATATGTGAAAGTAAGAGAGCATACAGGCTAATTTTAAGGTTTTTTTTCTGAAATAGAATAGGAAAAAAGTGTTCTGAGGTGAGAGACTTGGCTGCATAGAGAGCTTAACTGCTTAGGCACCCAGACTATTTGCAATTCAGGGTAACATACTGGGGACTTGAGGAGATTTTGAGTAAAGAGGATGTTTGTTATATGCATAGGAAGGAAGTGGAGGAGACTATGGTGGGCACGGGGCCCCAGTGAGGGAGGTTGTGCTTGCTGAAATGGGGTGCTATAGTTCAAGACTGGCAAATAAAGGAAACGCAGTCCTTGATCTCTTGGGAGAAAGGCATCCATGCGTCTTGGGTAACCTTGTCATGTCTAGAGATGGTGGAAATTTTTCAAGGACTTGCATAGTGACAATATTTCACTGAAAAGGTGTGCAGGGGAGTCATCGTCGTCTTGTTAGGTTTTAACAACGTAAGTAACAAAAGTGATGACTGACAAGGTAAGTGCCTCTCAGAGGCATTGCTGGTTTTTCCCCTCCTCTAATTCCCCAGGCAACTCGAGGTTTGCTGGTGTTGCCCATAGCCGCAGGGGTGCCGAGCGCTGGCCGTGACAGTGATTTACAACAGCCTTGCTTCAGATGAGGCAGGAGTGAGTCACAGAACAACTTGCTGATGTGTTTGATCACTCCCATAATTTCATTCTCCATGTACACTGATAAACCGAAAGACAGAGGCAACTGTGGCCACAGGGAATTTTAAAACATTTGTTGTGAATACCGAGGCTGAATGTTAAATAGCAACATATAGAAATGCATCATAGCAAAATCTCAGGTGAAGATGACAGGCTCTCTGCAGATGAGGAGCACCTCGAAGTGGTGCTGCCAGAGATCGTTAATGGGAATCAGGTCTTGATTCCTGTTTACCTGCCTGTGCTGGCTCGGGAAGGAGTGCTCCTGCTGTCATTGTTGGGGCCTGAAGCACCGTTACTGACGCAGGAATGCTCTGTGTGAGTGTTACGACGGACTCTCTGCGAGTTAAGCTCACCCAAACGGGAGAGAGACCATGCACCCCTGTGCTGCCCTATCACTGGTGCTCTGACTTCTCAGGCTGCTGCACAAACGATGCCAGCATCGCTGCTGCTGGCCCTTTGGGGAAGAAAGCCAAGGCCGCGGAGCTTCTCCTTTGTTCCTCGGCCAGCGATGGAGCCCCGGCTTGCTGGGACCGATCCCAACCCAGGTCAGAGTTTGGCAGCTGCCATCTACCTTTGACCACGTGTCTGAAATCATCTGTTTCTTTCACAACTATTGTTTCCTAGAGAGTATTCCCAGGGGATTAGTCAGCCTACTCGCTTGGCATTTGCCCGTGAGCGGGGCCAACCAACTGGTTTTCCCTGGGAGGTTATTCCTGGCTGAGCAGACTTCACTCTGCACAACTGATCTTGTTAAATGCGGTTTCCATTCTTGCTTTCATTCCGCTAGTTACAACGGGCATTCTCAGACTGCTGAAATAATGTCTGTCTTTGTTCTGATATGAGACCTTTGTGTAGATACGCAGTCCCCTGCAAAAGTGCATCCTTTAAAATAGATAAAACGCCTTTTCTAAATTGCCATTTAAATTGATTTTAATAGAAAGGATGGAGGAATCATACATAGAAGAAAAAAATTCTTTTAAAATGAGAACTGAAGCAAATATAGTTTAGTAGTATACCAGTTACAGAATGAACAGCATATTGTATGTGCTGTGTTAGAGGTATGTTATGAATAACAAAAGCACTGGAGCATTTACATATTTGTTTTCAGAAATCCTGGCAGTTGGATTTCACCATTCTGTGCCTCTTTGCCAGAATCACTAAACAGTGGTACATATGGCTTCTGAAGTACCATATGCCATAGAAAACGTTAGCTGATGTCTATACTGATGCGACACACTATAGTCTTTATTTAGATTTTTTTGCAGTTTTGAACAAAGAATATTAGATCATGCAAAACATTGTGCAAGCAGTATGTAGTAGTACATACAGTAAAACATAATACATTGCACCCGAAGAAAAGCAAACTGAAAAAAGGGGAAGGAACGGTAGTCTTGTGAATTGGAGTGTGCACGTGCCAAGAAATGTATCAAACGGCATGACATGGTTTTGTACGGCTGAGGCAGGAGATTTTTGTGGTGCTTAAAGCAAAGAGTTAGGAGACAGAGCTCCGTGGACGTACAGATTTTGGATCAAGTCCCAGTTCTAAGAGACATTCCCTGTTCCAAAAAGTACTTAGGCTAAAATGTAAGTACATGCTTAAAATCATTTGAAAGTGAAGGAAACACGTCCATGAGTGCTTTTCTGCACAGACCCCTCATTGTAGGAGCCACGATAACTCTGTGCTCTCCCACATAGCTGTCTGAAAATAGTGGCAATGAAGACAATTGTAATGAGTCATGTGAGAAACACTTGAAAAATAAAATTAAATATGGTTTCAAATGCAATGACCACCCACTCCAACCTGGAATTAAAAAAGAAAATCAGGTGTGCTTTTTCAACAATAATTCTTTAAAAAATATCGCTTTCCCCCCTTCATCTTGACAGCCCTAATGATTACTGCATTCGCATAGCTGATGTCAATGGAAAGGCCAAAGCCCGAGGGGACCCTGATGCTGGTGCTGTAGCGCTGCAGGAGCAGCTGAAGGAGAGTGTGTCCTTGGGGGGAAGGAGAGCAAGGCCATGCTCCCCACCACCACCACTCCGTGTCGGAGCAGTGCCCCGCTCTCCCCTTCCCCTCTCTTCTGACTCCTCTGCATGGCCACCGCTGCCCCGACAACACTTAATAGGCTTAACTTTAAGCACCACGCTAGATCAAACGGGATTAGCCACATAGTTAAGTGAAGGTATAATGTTTGAAGATGGGGGGAGACGCATCATGTCTCTGCCTCTCGGTTCGGTTTGGTTCCAGCTCTTAAAACACACCCAATTCCAGTGCCTGGGGATGGTATGTGACAGGATTCACACAGCCCGTGCCAAGAGTACGTTGGTGTGATACAGCGTGTGTTAAACCACGGAAAGTAGGAAACTGGGGAAATAGAATTTGCAGGCACTAAGTTGGTTGAGGCTGACCCACTAAGCAGAACAGAGACAAACCCAGTGCATAAACAGAAGGCGGGCACAGCTCAACCCCAAGCACAGCCGGAGCAGAGCGACTTCCTGGGGAGGTGGGAGCAGAAGGCTAAAAGGACAAGGGTGTACAACTGAGCCTGCACCGCAGATGGCCGGGCAGGGGAAATTGGGGAAGCCGCGACCACGGGCTATGGGAAGAGTCGTCCTGTAAGCCTTGGGCAGAGCGCCCATGGAGTTAGGGGTGGGCACCACCGCGGTGCAGCATGCTAGCCTGGTGAGGGAAGCAGGGGCGCAGGGCTGTTGGGGGACTGTGGAAAGGTGTACATGCAGATTTAATAGCACAGGTAATTGCAGAGAGGCCAACACTGGCGGGAAAAGCCTGCAGTTCCTTGATTGGCTGACAGAAGTACAAGAGGTGCTGTGAGCTACCGGTGGTCTCTCACAGCATGAGCAAAAGCAGTGGAAGATTTAAGATACTGAGGCTGTCATAGAAATTAATCTGTGAGGCAAGTACTGTGTGCTCTTGTGTGTAGGTAGCGCTTTACACATTTTATGAACCACTACTTAAATGAATGGATGTAAACAGAAATAGAAGTAGGAGTGGAAGCAGAAGGAAGGATGGCAGAGGGATGAGGGAAGCTTTCATTGAGCACCTATTTGAGGATGCTTCTTGTGCTCACTGAAAACCAAATAGTGGCTCCAATTCAAACCTCCATTAGGTGGTTGTGATTTTATGAAAGTAATGAGGAGATTAACATTTCTACATCCATCTCATCCCAAGGTGTTTTAATTCCTTTGTAGGAACACGGACCTTTGCAGGACCTCTGAGTGGAGGGAAATGGAGCCTCTCTTCCAGAGAAAGACGGCAGCTGCAGTGCTGAGCAGGTGCTCCTTCCCTCCATCTCTGGTCTCCACATCACTCAGAGGAGAGCGTGGTGAGTGCCCAGCCTGCCCCAATTAGGCAGCTGCCCTTTCCAGGCTGTGAACCAAAATGTCAAAACCAGCACTGAGCCCACTAAGTCACAGGCAGGGAGGTTGTCCAGATTGCAGCGCGTAGACCTCCAGAGAGGAAGGACAACCTGAGTCGGGCTGACTGGTGAGCAGGTCAGTGCAGCTCGTTCGCCTGTGCAGGCAGCAGCAGGTCGTGGCTGGGTTGGGAGGCTTGGTGCACCCAGGCAGTGGAGAAGTGGGTGCTGCAGACCTGACCTGTCTCCCCTTTCATGGGGTTTAGAAGAGCTCACGCACAGGAAATATGCTTCAAAATTGCTTGGATTGATTTCCTCCCAGTCCCCTGCAAGAGGGGGGGGAAAAAAAAAAGTAAGAAAGCCTCTGCAGAACTTGGTTACAGTGGCATTTCAAAGCCCACCTTGGCTCCTTCACTGTTTGATTTCAAAACCATGCTCATGGGTGCCATGAGGTGTGATGCTAACCCATTTGCAGGCCGGAGTTGCTTTCCAGGCTGTCCTGACATGCAGTCTCCCTTGCTGAAGATGATGTGTATCCTTTATGACCACAAACAGGTGATTTGCTGGATTAGTCTCAATACCTTCCTTTTCAAAAAGCATCCACCGCTGTCTGCCCTGTGGTTTGGAAAGGGGTTAACGCTTTCCCTTCCTAAATCCTCAACTTGCCAGTGCATGTCCTGTGTGCTGCAATTATTAAATGACACTTCACAACTTCATCTCCTCTTCCGCTACATCTGCTTGCTGTTCCCATGTGCAACCTCACTCACATCCCAAACATCTAAATGCATTGTTTCCTCTGTTTCTCCTGCCAGCATGGAAAGAAGCCATCCTTGAAGCAGGATTGCCTTTGAGCTGGCAGCAGACGAGTGATTGGCATTGGGCATTACTGCTGAGACTCTGGCAGGCCGTTTAGCAGAGAACCTTGGCTAATGAATGTCATCCACACCTAGCAGATGTGCCACTAGCTGCCATGCCAGATTTTTGACATAATACAATGCTGCTGGACACAACAGTGCTTGGGAAAAGCCATGGTGTAACTTGTGCCTTCGACACAGCTTTCAGCCTCACTCACAGTGCTGCAAGAGAGAAACGAAACCTGCGCAAGGGAGGGTGATGTATCTATCCGTGTGTCCCGCTCCTCGCCCGTGTTTTTAGTCGGTGCGTAAATGATTTTTGTGCTGGCTTTCCTCAGGTGCCAGGGGACCTTTAAAAAAAAAAAAAAACAACCCACCCCACCCCTTTTCCCCGTGCTTTGAGGGCCGGCTCCAGCTGGTCCCCGCAGCCCCCCGGCTCCGCGCTGTGCCCGGGGCTGGACCGGGCGCGGCTGCCGGGGGTGGGGGCGGGCAGGGGGGGGGAGGCGCGGTTCCCCACATCACCCCCAGCCCCCGAGAGCCGGGCCTGCTGCAGGAAGGGGCCTGGGGCGTAAATCTCGCCGCCGGCAACATCTTTGGCTTCGTCTTTCCTCTCCTGCCCTCCATCGGAGGGAAGGTAGCATTTACCCTGCACAACAGCTACCCTTGCGGGGGAGCTCGGCCGCTCCGGGCCGCCCCCGAACTCCTCGGGGGTCCCTCCCGCCCAAAGCCCCCTCCCATGCACGGCAGCGCCGGGGGAGCGGTCCCCGACGCGGCAGGACGGGACCGCCTCCCCGCGCCGCCTCTGCATCCTAATCCCGGGAGTAATCCCGAGCAGCGGCATTAGAGTGGGCAGCCGCTAATCCCGCACCGGCCGTGCGGGGGGCCCCGTGCGTGTCCCCACGCGCGGCCGGGGGGCGAGGCCGTGGAGGTTTTCGAGCAAACACTTGCTCTTACGGCATCAGATAACTCGGTCTTAAACCCTCCGATTACCCGGCGGTGCGTGCGGGGGAGGAGGAGGGAGAGGGGCGCGGGACGGGACGGGGGGGCCCTGCTCCGCCGGGGTTTCTGCCTTCCCCCTCCAGCGATCCGGTCACCCTCCTGCTGCCCCCTCCCCGCTTCTGCGGCTTCATTCAGGACCGTCTTCCACACACACCACCACCCCCACCACCCCCCTTATCTATAACCTGCACCGTCGCTTTTATTTCTGTGGCCAAGGCAGCGGCGCAGAGGGGGGAGCGACGAGCTCCCCGCCCCGGAGGAGAGGTATCCTCAAAACACGCCTCTGGGTCCCCCTTCTTCTCTGGGTCCCCCTTTGCGGGGCGCTTGCCGCGGCTGGACCCGGTGTCCCGGGGCCGCCGCCGGCACCCAGTGACTCTGGGGCCGTGCCTTTCAGACACGTTTAGCTCCGAGTGGGGGGGTGTTCCCTCTCAGCCGGCTGAAAGTCAAGTTCAGCGCGGCTGGGCTGGCTGGGATGCTTCCAGGGAGGGACGCGGGGGGGTCGATACCGGGGGTATCGTATCAAAATACTGAAACGCTCGGATTGCGTGAGATCGGGCGCCGATGCACGAGCGTAACACGCATCACTTTGCCGCTTTTCCCGTTTTTTTTTTTTCTCGGCCTCTTTATCTTTCAATTGGAAACCAATTAAAGGTTTCTATAAATCTGTTAGCATCCCTTTTACGTGGGGCCCTCTGATGCCTGCTGTATTGCCCTTCAGATGCCTCTTCCTTTTTTTGTTTTACAATTGTTGTATCAATATAATGCTTCCTTTCTTTCTCTGTCTCTATAGATACAGATATACAAGGCAAACTAAAGGTTTCAACTGCTATTCAGTGCCTCCTCATTTGTCCCGGAGCTGTAACAGTGGTGCCCTTTCTCTTCTGGCTGCTTTTCCCTGCTTCTGGAGCAGCAGTTATGGGAGAAGCAGATGGCTACTGATTGGGTGAGCTTTGTGGCTTTAATACTGAATACTTTATGGAAAAGGACTTTATCATGCTTGGTTGGTCAGAGGAACAACGGGATGAGATTTATGACTAGAGAAAATAAATCTTTTTAAGTTTCAGACTCCTTCACACACCCCACGTCAAGTCGCTGTAGCAGAACTGGAGCTAAAATCCTCCGCATCTTTCTTTTTTTCCTCTCTCTCCCCCTCCCTCCCCCTCTGTCTGTCTGTCCTTTCACTGCTCTCCCCACCCCCTCTCCACCAGGGTTTACCAAACCTCTGCAAACTTCAGGGACTGTCGCTCACTGGAGCAGCGGAGGCCTTCACAGCCCCATTGGCTGCGTGGGGAAAGAAAGGACCATTCCCAGATGCAGATCATCTGCCTGACGGGAATATGCTGGGCAGCCAGCTCCTGCCAAGGCCTGTCCACGTGCAACCCAGGAAGAGGCCACCTGGGGTCCCGGTAGGGAGTTTTGAATGACACCCTCATAAACCCAACAACACCACGGTTGTGGTCCAGCAGAGAGATGCCCAGATGGGGCTGCCCACCGCTTGCTGCAGAGCCCAGATCTCTGGAAGGAGAGGGAGCCCAGCACTGCCAGAGTCCAGTGCCCCCCACGCTGGGCAGCCCCCGG
Organism: Phalacrocorax carbo; assembly: GCF_963921805.1. Taxonomy (NCBI): domain Eukaryota; kingdom Metazoa; phylum Chordata; class Aves; order Suliformes; family Phalacrocoracidae; genus Phalacrocorax; species Phalacrocorax carbo. The sequence continues at coordinate 84,084,813 of NC_087516.1, forward strand.
GCCGGGGCTTGTGGGACCATTTCTCCAGGGAGCAGCCCTCCACACTGGCTCTTAGCCGCCCCCACGGAGGCTTTGCACTTGCCACCAGCCACAGTGTGTTAGCCATTGAGTCTCGGCTTCCACACAGTCTTACACCAAAGCTGGAGGATGACCAAGAGCTGTGCCATGGGGTGCGCTCCAGCCTCAGCCCCAGTGGGAGGCTGGGGTTGGCGCACAGGGGTGGAAAGGCCCAATGGCATGAGGAGGCAGAGGCAGATTTCACTCTTCCTGGGGTTCCCCCATTTTGTTTCTCTCTCCCATCCCGTGTAGCCCATAACATTCTCCATCCGGGTGTTAAACACTTTAAGAAAGCTAAAGCTAGGTGAAAGCTTCCCAGGTTTTAAACCTTGGTGATACTACCACGTCACATTAGGAGGAGAAATAGAAAGCTGTTGTTGAGAAAAATAATTTTGAGATAGACAATCAGAAGTGATTTGGGGCTATACATTAACTGTTTAACCAACCTCCCGTATTACATTCAGTAGTCTGTTTTCTGCAGTTATAAAAATTTTCTGTGACGCTTTGGTGAATATACAAATTGATATTTCTAACTAGTTTCTGCATCTGCTTGGAAAGAAGTACGGAGCAGATCAAGCACCATCAGGTTGAAGCTGAAGAAATAGCTGAGGTGCTTATGGCACCTGAGTTGTGAGCAAATGGTAGGGAAGGAATGCCGAGTCCTGCTGTGGCTGCCTGAGGCTGCTGGGGGAGCAGAAGTGTTTGCTCCTTCTTGGGGTGAAACACAGCCAAAGCCGGCATCTGGCAAAAAGGGCTTTACATTTGTGTAGCGTGGCAGTGACTTGACCTGGAAGCCCCAGGTTCTGCTGCAAACATCAGAGAGAGGCTGCCGAAGGGTCATGGGAAATAGGAAGGGATGGGGACCACAGGCTTGTTTGGTAGCTGAGCTGGAAAAGAGATAGGCACTGCTGGTGTGCCTGGGCCCTGGTGAGGGCCTGGTGGTGGGGAAATGTTGGGGCTGGTTGTGGGGCTTGAGGAGTCCCAGAAGGACCCATGCGCCTGCTTGGAAGGATTACCGGTGGGTAATCCTTCCCCGTGCCGCTGTTTGCTGGTCTGCAGCATGGCAGTGATGCTGTGGACACCCTGGTACAGGACCTCCTGAGGACAGGTGCCATCCACAAGCCTGGTAACAGTTAAATGCAGAAAGGATGATTTGTCATTCAGCTGAGGCCCCGATTTATTTCCACTACAGAGGCCTAGCTGCTGTGTTTGTCTCAGGGGAAGGGAACCATTCTGCCTGCGTTTCTTCAGGCACCAGGAGAGCTTGTGGATCCACATTTTGTTTTGAATCACTTTTCCGTTCCACCTTGTGTGCTCCCCCCCAAGGACCACAGGCCTGCCTTGCCTCTGACAGCAGTGGGCAGACAGGGGAGCAAGGCAGCTTTGGGCCATCCCTTCATCTCTCCATCCCTCCTCCTCGCAGTCCCCTGGCACCCCCTGAATGATTGTGGCTGTGCTTGTGTGCTTCTGCGAACTTGCGTATTTTCTCAGTGATTTTTATTTCACGGGTGACTTTATAGCAGAGTCACCTGTGAGCTGACTTTTGGCTGTGTATGTGTCTCCTCAGAGGAGTAACCACGCATTCGTAGGCCTGGCACCTGTCACAGCTTTGAGGCTGCATTTTGCAGGGGATGCAGGAGTGTTTCTGAGCACAGGTTGTGCAGCCTCACCTGGCCCCTTGGCAGGGAGGAAAAAGAAGGCCCCTCCAGCACAGCCAGGAGGATGCCCTGACATCCTCAGAGAGACAGAGCCTCCATCCTGTGCGGCCATGTCCATGGCAGCTCATCACGGGCAGAAACCTGGCCCTTCCCTTTGAGATGTTAAGGGATATTGGTGATCGACCATCACTACACCGCCAGCCCCTTGACCCCCGCAGCAGCCCTATCCCCCCAGCCGGGGAGCTGCAGAGCCTGTGCTGCCCCCCCGGGCCTGGACGGCCGTCAGCCCCTGCGTGTCTATGGGGCTCCGGTTTACCTGCCCGCCTGCCTCCGAGCCCAAGTCCTTGCTCCTGCCCCGGCAGCTGCTGGAGACTCCCCTTTCCGGGGAGCCGGTTGTCGGTGGCCCCCCCGTACCGGGCCGGTGCCGTCGGGGGCGCGTCGGTGCTGCGGGGCTGGGGCTGGAGCAGCGGGGAGGCGGCCTTGGGCGGCTGGCTGCCGGGGGCTCCGAGGGAAGGCGGCGGGAGCGCCTCAGCCCGGGTCGCTCTTGGCGCTCCACGGGAGGTTTTCTGGAAGAATAAACGTATGTGGCGTGCCTATAGTTAAGGAGGTATTTCGTAGGTGGCTTGCGGAGGTGGCGGGCAGCGTGTGCAAGGCCCCGCGGGGGTGGCGGTGCAGCTGCGGGGCGCCCCGAGACCCCGCCGGGCTGCGGCCGGGGCTGGCGACCGGGGAGCTGCTCCCTCCCCGGGCAGGGCCTCCTTCACCCCGGATCGGGCCCCGGAGCACCCTCACCTTCCCGCCTCCTCCCCCCCGCCACTACCCGCAAGATCCCGGTGCGGATGTTCGCTGGGCCCGGGGGAGCGGCCGCTTCCCAAAGCTGCGGACTCCGCTTTTCAGGGCGGGCTTCCCCGTGCCGCAGGCACCGGCACCGGGCTCTGCCAGCGAGCCGGGCTCGGCTGCCTTTGCTGTGGGCGCTCCCCGGCCGTGGCGCTCGGAAGCACGAACTTAAAACCAAAGAGTCCGCGTACATAAAAGTGGTGTTCTGCGGCGCTGAGGCGACGCCGTTGCCTGGGATTCGCTTTTACGGTAGCATCCGAGGCTGAATAAATGCTCATAAATGCCGCTACGGTCCTTTTTAGTATCGGGAATTTCGGTGGCTAAGATAATGCCGAAGCAATTTCGAGATACTTTATGTACCGTGGTGTCCCTTAAAATTCTCGCGAATAAAAATAACGCGTAGGTTTTCTTTCCCCCCTACTAACGACAGTCATTCGGACAATTTATATCACACAGCGAGAGCTGCGGCATTTAAAGAAAAAAAAAAAACGAGAAAGAAAAAAAAAAAAGAAAACAGGAAAAGGGGCAAACCCCCCCCCCCCCCTTTGAAGCAGGAATTGAGATCCAATTTTTTACAGACTCCCATATTTTTAATGTTATGACAATCTCCGTTTTAGGAGACGCTGTGTTTTGTCGAATTAATAAGATAAATGTTGAAAGCATATTATGTGCAGCCTTTAATCCTAATGCAAGGAAAATCGTAATTATGTAGAGGATAAGTGAATTCGAAAGCCAAATAGCAGCCCACTCTCTGATTGCAAACAACACTCCGTTCGCCTCTAGAAAACGCTTTGTCTCTTCTTTTGTTTAGTTTAGGGGGTTTTAAATTTTATTTTTCCTCTTTTTTTTTTTTTTAACCTGTTTTGTATCCGAAATTACGGCGATAAGGGAGGAACCGGTAAACACTTTCCCGTGCGGTAAAGCGCTTATTTTGGCACAGAACCTCCGCGGATGCTTTCGCTTACCAAATCCGCGCGCGTGTCCGCAAAAAAAGGGGCCCCGCGTGTGCGTGGGTGCGAGCCGGGCGCTGCCCCCGCGCCCCGGGAGAGGCGGGGGCCGCGGCGTGGGGGGCGACCCGACCCGACGCGGCGGCCGCCCTCTCCGCTCCAGACCGCGGGGGGACACCGGCCCGGGGCAGGCTCCGGCGGGGAGTCCCGGGGCTGCCCGCTGCCGCTCTCCGGCCGCACGTCGGGCATCCGCCGGGTGCCCTCCCCGCTCCGAAGGGCCGGGTGTGCGGTTCCCCTCCGCGCGGGCATCCCTGCCCGCCTTCATCCTGGTGGGGAGGGGCGAGGTGGGGGTTTATTCGTGTGCCTGAGGGCTCCCCCCTGCCCGGCAGGTGAGAGGGCAGAGCGGGAAGGCGGCCGCCGGTATCCCGGCGCCGGGCGGGGCAGCCGCTGGGCCCCCCCGGCCCCCCGCCCGGCCCCCCGCCCAGCACCCCGTGCCAGGCCGGCCCGGAGCGGCGGCCCCCTTACCCCGCACACTGCTACCGGCGGGCTGGGGGGTGCGCCCCGTCCCGCCCCGGCCTCCTCCCCCCCCGCAGGTGTCCGGTGGCGGCGGGGCCAGGTGAAGAGCGGGCGGGTGGGCAGGCAGCGAGCGGGCAGCCCCTGAAGGGGTTAAAGGGAGGGGACGTGGGCTGTCACGCGTCATTGGGCAGATTATGTGCAGCAAACAAAAAGTGTGTGTCTGTGTGCCAGTCACTCACTGCATCGGGTCCATCTGCACCGCTCGCCTCGCCGGCCGCCTCCCCGCCTCGCCCGCCCGCTCCCCGCCGCCGCCCGCGCCCCGGCCCCGGCCCGCCGCCTCCCCGGCCATGGAGCGGCTCTGATACAATAGCGCCGGGGGCAGCGCAGGCAGCAGCCCGTCTTTGTGCCACTTGACGGGGCGAGGATTACGTTCCCACTCTCCCCGGTGAGTACCCGCGGCGGGGCCCCGCCATTCCCCCGCGCCGCCGGGCCCGGCGCCCGGCCGGGGGGAGCCTGGCCGCGCCTCGCTCCGCCGCGCCGGCGGGGTAGCCCCGGAGCAGGGAACAATGCCGGGAGGTGGCCGTGCCGGCGCCCGGCCCTGCTCGGGATGCGGTGCCCGGCGGCTCCGGCTGCGGGAGCGGCCCCGGCGCCGCCCGGCCCGGACAAAGGGCGACGGGGGGGAAGGCAGCGCCGCGGGGCCGGGGGGGACCCGGGTAGACGCGGGGCCGTGGGGGGCTGTGCGGGGCCCGGCGAGGGCGGGTGGAAAGTTTGGCGGGGGCCGCTCGCTGCCGTTTGTTTCGTTTGGCGAAATAATCCCTTCGGGGAAGGGATGCGCCGGGCAGCACCGTAACGGGGAGGGCGGTGGAGAGGCAGCGAAAGCGCCCTCCCCCCGGCCCCCGTTCCCGGGCGGGGCCCGGGACCCCCCGCCGCCCACGCCGCCGCTCCGGGGGGCGAAGTTCCTGGGGGCGCGGGGGACCCGGTTGTCTCCCGAAAACGGGGAGGGGCGGGGGGGGAAAGGCGGCTCGCGGGGCCGTGCCCGGTGCGACCGGCTTCGGGTGTCAATAGGCGCACCGCGAGAAACACGGATTTATTCCCGAGCGAACCCCAAATGAATGATTTCGATGCCAGATGGGGTGGGGGGAAGGTAGCCGAACACTAATCGGGCCGGAAAGGGCAAGGGCGCCCGCAGCCCTGCGCGCAGCATCCTCCGGCCTCAGCACGGCGCAGCGCGGCGGGAGGCGCGGGCAGACCGGCGGCCGCTGTCCCGCACCCTGCCCGCACCCTGCCCGCACCCTGCCTGCTGCCTGCTGCCAGCCTCGCCTCCGCCTGCGTCCGTCCCCAAGTACAGCCCGGGAGCCGCGGCTCACGCTCCTCCATAAATAAGCGTGTCGAGGTAAAAATAATTACCTCTGCTTGCTGCTTTTAATTAAAGTCTCGGAGGGAAAGTGCTGGATTATGGTAATGAGCAGACATACGTTCCCTCTTGTCGAGCGGAGCGGGAGGTGAGCTGACATGCAATCAGCGACAATGACAAGCCACTTGAAACCCATTCGCTCTGCTCCTCTGTCACAGCCCGGGGACCGGCCCGGCTCCTCTCTCGCCGGGTCCCGCAGCCCGGCGCGGGGACCGGCCGCTCCGCTCCCTGCCTCGGCCGGAGGCCCGCAGACGGCGGCCCCGTTTTTGGCCGGCTCCTGCCCGTGAGCGGGTCTGGCCGCGGGTTCCCCCCCGCGCCTGCCCGGCTGCTGCCCGGAGCCGGCTCCCGTCGCGCTCGCAGCCGGGCTCGCTGATAAATAAATCATCGCGACAGCTTCCCCGCACCTCGCCTCCCGGTCGCCAAGCTCCTCGCCGTCTTTAATTTTATTTTTTCCACACCGGTGAAAGTGCTCGCCTGCCTCTCTTTTTCCTATTTTTTTTCTTTCAATTTTTATTTATATTTTTTTACATTTTTTTTCCTCCCCGGCGTGTCGCGGCCGCACCTCCGCGCCGCGCTGTAACGGCTCTACTCTGCCCCTCTCTCTTCCCGCAGGCATGGAGGACGCCGGGGTCCAGAGGGGAATATGGGACGGGGACGCCAAGACGGTCCAGCAGTGCTTGACTGACATTTTCACCAGCGTTTACACCACCTGCGACATTCCAGAAAATGCCATTTTCGGCCCCTGCGTCCTGAGCCACACGTCCCTGTACGACAGCATCGCCTTCATCGCTCTCAAGTCCACCGACAAGCGCACCGTCCCCTACATATTCCGGGTAAGAGCCGCTCGCCCCGACGGCCGGTGCCCGAGCGCCGCCCCGCCGCGGAGCGCAGCCCCGCCGGGCCGCCCGCCAGGGACCCCCGCCGCCGCGATGCTTGCCCCCGCCGCCCGCCCGGCCCCATCCCGTCGGTCGGTCGGTGCGTCCGGCTGTCCGTGCGCGTTTATTAAAGCAGGGTTTGCAGGTGGACACGTCTGCGGCCAACGGCTCGTCGGAGGGGCTGATGTGGCTGCGGCTGGTGCAGTCGGCGCGGGAGCGGGAGGAGCAGAATCTGGAGGCCTACATCAAGAGCGGGCAGCTCTTCTACCGCTCCCTGCGCCGCATCGCCAAGGACGAGGAGCTGCTGGTGTGGTACGGCAAGGAGCTCACGGAGCTGCTGCTGCTCAGCCCCGCCCGGGCCCCCGCCCGCAGCAACGGTGGGTGACACGCGCGGCCGCCCCGCGCCCCTTTTCCCACGGCCCCGGGTGACCAGGGGCCGCCGTGGCGGGCTGGGGAGGGGGTAGGCTGGGCGGGGTGACGGGGGTGCGGTGGCCGGCGGCGGGACACCCCGCCCCGTCCCTAATCCCCGGGGGAAGCGTCGTCGCCGGCCCCAGCTGACGGTGCTCCCCCGTCCCCGTGTGACCCATCCCGCCCGTGGGGTGCCCGGCCGCAGGCTCGCCGCCCTTCGCCTGCCCCGAGTGTAGCCAGCGCTTCCAGTTCGAGCTGCCATTCGCCGCCCACCTCCGGTTCCGCTGCCCCAAGAGGCTGCACGGCCCGGACACCGGCCCCGCCGCCGAGGCCCCCGGCGGCAAGGACGGCGCCGGCAAGGAGCAGGAGACCGGCAAGTACTGCAAGCCCGGCGGGCCGCTCCACCATCCCTTCCCCGGGGCCGACGGCGGCAGCGCCGCCGCCAGCACCAAGCCCTCCACGGACTTCCACAACCTGGCGCGGGAGCTGGAAAACTCCCGCGGCGGCCACGGCGGGTCCCCGGGGCGGCCGGCGCCCCCCGAGGGCGTCCCCGAGGCGTCGGCCGGGAAGGCCAAGCGGCGGTATCCCGACGAGGAGGAGCGGGGCCCCGGCGCGGCGGCTCGGGGCCGCTTCCCGGCAGAGCGGCCGGGGCTGCCGTCGGCGCCCAAGGAGGAGCCGGTGTGCGCTCCGCAGCAGCAGTACCGGGCGGCCGGCTCCTACTGCGGCCTGGAGGAGGGCGGCCGCCTCTTCGCGCCGCCAAGCCCGGAGACGGGGGAGGCCAAGCGCAGCGCCTTCGTGGAGGTGAAAAAGGCGGCCCGCGGCCCCGAGCCCGACGGCGGCGGCCCCGAGGAGGGCCCGGAGCGCGCCTCCCCCGGCGCCCCGGGGGCGGGCGGCGGGGAGCCGGGGCTGTGCCCCCGCGGCGGCCCCGGGGGCCCGCTGGCCGCCCGCCTGGAGGGGGGCAGCCCGGCGCGGGGCAGCGCCTTCACCACCGTCCCGCAGCTGGGGGGTGGCCCCGGCGGCGGCCCCGGCGGCGGGGCGGAGGAGCGGAAGAGCGCCTTCTCGCAGCCCGCCCGCTCCTTCCCGCACGTCCCGCCACTGGTGCTGGGCCAGAAGCTGGGCGGGCTGGGCGAGCCCTGCCCCGACGGCGCTGCCGCCCCCGCCCGCCTCTACGCCGCCGAGGCGCTGGCAGTCAAGCTGCCGGGCGGCGGGGAGGCGGCGGGCGGCGGCGGCGGGGGCGGTGGGGGCGGCGGCGGCGGTGGGGGGCTTCCCAAGCAGAGCCCCTTTCTCTACGCCACCGCCTTCTGGCCCAAGAGCTCGGCGGCGGCGGCGGTGGCGGCGGCGGCGGCGGGGCCGCTGCAGCTGCAGCTGCCGTCGGCGCTGACGCTGCTGCCGCCGTCGTTCACCTCGCTGTGCCTGCCGGCCCAGAACTGGTGCGCCAAGTGCAACGCGTCCTTCCGCATGACCTCGGACCTGGTCTACCACATGCGCTCCCACCACAAGAAGGAGTACGCGCTGGAGCCCCTCGTCAAGCGGCGCCGCGAGGAGAAGCTCAAGTGCCCCATCTGCAACGAGTCCTTCCGCGAGCGCCACCACCTCTCCCGCCACATGACCTCGCACAACTAGCGGGACACCCCCACACCACACGCCTCGCACCCCGGGGACCCCCCCGCCCGGCCCCCCGCCGATGGCAGCGGCCGCCCGCCGCTTTCTTTCCTTTCCTTTCGATGCACGCATTTTCACTTTCCGGGGAGGGGCGGGGAGGGCAGCAGGGGAGAAGAGGAGAAGAAGAAGAAAAGAGAAGGAGGAAGAAGAAAAAAAAAAACACAAAAAAAAAACCGAATAAAAGCACCGGGAAAAAAAGCAGAAAAAAAAAGCAAATGACTTAAAAATACATTTTTTAAAATGTCATATATTGCAACATATTGATGCATTTGTCATACGTTTCTACTTAAATTATTAAGCACTTATGGTTTAGATGTAATAATAATTATATGTCAGGGTAAATTTTTATTTTAGATATAAAGCTAAAGGCGGGGAGGAGCGCGGCGGGGCCGGCGGCGGCGGCGGGCCGGGGGTCCTGCATGCACCGGGCGCCTCCCGCCCGCCCGGCCCCCGCCGCCCGCGTCCCTTTTACTACAGAGTGTCACTTGGTGCCCGTGAAATGGAGTCTCGATAGTTCCGTGTTACCTTTCCTTTTCGGTTTGGGTTCTTTTTTTCCCTCCCCCGCTCTCGGAAAGGTTTATTAAACTTTATAGTTTATCTGGGTATGTTGGATGCTTTGACAATAAATGACTTTATTTTCTTCAAAGCACCTGGACGTTAATCGATGGCGGGGGGGACGGGGGGAGCGGGGCGGCCCACGGCTGCGGGCCGGGATGGGGAAGGGGACAGGGCGGGGAAGGGGACAGGGCGAGACCTCCCCTGCCGCTCCCCTCTGCTGTCCTTCTCTTTCGCCTTCCTTCGGCTTCTCTTACCTCCGTCCGTCCTTCCGTCTGTTCATCCTGGCTTTCGCCCTGCGTTTTATTGACCTTTTATTTCTCTGTCTTTCTTTCCTTCTGTCCTTCCCTTCCTTTTTGTGTTTTTGGTTTCGTTTCATTTCTTTCTTTTTGCCTTTCTGTCTTTCCTTGTCTTTCTTTTTGCCTTTCAGTTCTTGCTTTCTTTTTCCTTTCTTTTTTTGTCTCTTCCTCTCTTTTCTCAGTCTATTTTTCCCTTTTCCTTTTCCTTTTCTTCCTCAGCCCCTCTGCTTCATGCCACTTCACCCCTGCCAGGAGCCTTTCTTGCCGTAGTCCCCAGCTTGCAGGGTGGGGGGAGCACGGGCCCTGACTGAGCAGAGCCCCCAGGGGTTGCACAGGGCCTGGAGTGACAGGGCCCAGAGGAGCCCCCAGCCCCAGCTGTCCTGGGGCAGGGAGTGCTTGTAGGGGGTGGGGGTGGGTCCCCTCTGCCACAGCCATGGACACAGGGGAGGGCTCAGGAAGGGGGGAGGCTCTCTGGGCACAGGGGGACACAGGAATGGAACGGGACAGTCTAGCCCTACAGGCACCACCGACAGCAGCTGCATTTTGTGTCAGACCCATGTATTTCTGGGTGCAAGGGAGAGCGCTAGCCGACGCAGCAGCTTGGTGACATATTGAAAGCCCATTTCCATGCCCAGGCTGATGTAACTGTTGTGAGCATTGCATGGACAAGGCTATGTGCGACTTGGTGGGTTGCCGGCAGGGAAAATACCCAAAAGCAGGATGTGTGCAAGGCAGAAGCCCAAGCTGGAGCCTGGGAGCCCCACAGCTTTGTGCAAATGGAGTGCAGGGTTTTGGAGATTGCCATGAAGTACCCGGATCTGCTGCAAAGATTTACAGCTCCAGGGGAAGTTGCCTGGAGCTTCGAATAGGACACACTTAAGAACTCTGCATACTTTGAGCCTTCTTGCCTGTTCCTGAGAGGAGCTGAAACTGATAACCAGCACTGGCCCTCCCATACCTCGGAAAGGCACAGGTGGGTCCCTGGTATGAAACTGGTGTTAAGAGTCTGGAAGGTTTTGGCCCCGTACAACCTATTTTCCATCCTGACTACTCTCCCCCCACACTCGTAGGCTGTTCTGGAATCACTTCCCACCAGCGTCCCTCTGGTGCTGTTCTCTCCATCAGCGCACTTGCCCTTGAAAGCCAAAAGCTTCCCGGCCCCGGGACTGTACGAATAACCCCCAAACCACGCAACATGCTAAAACGGCACCTCCTCACTGCCCTTCACTGCTGTCAGGAGCACGCGTGGCTCCACCTGTCTGCGATTAATTGCGGGGGCGAGGCCCTAATTGCTCCCCAGGAGTTTCCCTCAAAAGCAGTAGCATGGGCGCCGCTGGTCGTCTAAGGAGGGTGTGTGGGGTGTCCTGGGTGGCTGTGGTGCGGTGGTGCGTGCTTTGCCCGTGGGCGGGCAGGGGCTGCCGGGGGCGGGCGGGCACCGCCATCTAGCGGGGCCGCCGCCGGCCCGAGCGATGCGGGGGATGCTCGGCTGCCTCGCTGGGCTCGTGCTTGGGGGTGCGCCGTGCTCCGGGCTCCTCTCGGGGCAGCGCTGCTTTCCCAGCAGCCCTGGGAGTGCGCTCAGGGCTCAGCACCTTCCTGGTAGAGGAAGTAAAAATTATGCTTTCCGTGACTCTGTCTGCTTGCTTTGGTTTTTGGGTTCTGGTGCTGCTGGCCACCTGCTGCTTAATTTGCTTTGGTCTCTAGGTCTCGCTCGTTGGTGAGTACTGCAGGAGCTGGCTCGCAGCTGTGGGGACTCAGGCACCTCGGCACATACAGCATGTCTCAAATGAGGTCCAAGTACTTTATAGCCTCTCGCAGCCAAGTGGCTGTGTGTGCTTCTGCAGTGGGCTGGGGCCCTGTCCTGCTCTGGCACTGCCCTGCAGCGCCCTGCACTTCCACCCTTTCATTTCAACCCTGTCTGTAGGCACAGTGCTAAGCACCAGGGCTTTGCCTGTGGGGTCTGCCTGGGTAAGGGGTGCCTGCCTGCAGAGTGAGTCCCTTAAAAATTACTGCCTCACAAAGCACGTATGGTGCAGCAGGCACCCTCTGCCGTTACTGGTACGCAAAGCTCCCACTGTTCCTCTATGTAAGTACCAAAAATGTACAGGACTTCCAGGCAGAAAATTTATTCTTAGATGTTAGACTTCATTTTGGCAAAATCTACCCAGACTTTGGCCAGAATTTTTTGGCCAGGGTCAGAAGGGATGAGTAAATCCCAACTGATGCTAGGTGATCAAGCAGGTCATCTCATAATAAGGGCAGGCAGGGCCCTTGGACCTGTACAGTTGGGTATCCTATGAAGGAGGACGACGAGAGTTTCCCTTGGGCTATTGGGGCTCAGGACATGGCCATAGCAGGTCCTTCACTCTGAAGAGCTGCGCTGGCTTTCTTCAGGATGGACGTGAGTGCCACCGCCCAAGCAGTGCTCTTTTGTGAATTAACAGTACTGCTGGAGGTGAAGTAGGAAGGAAAGCTTTTTTTTTTTCCTGTACATGTCTTTCTCTGTCTGTGGGCTGACGCTGTGCCGCAGCTCTGTGTGGCAGCGAGTGTGAGTAGCCGCTGCTGCCTGTGGCAGGGCAGAGGCTAGCCGGGCTGCAGCACCAGCTGCCTTTCCCCAGCACAGGCTCCTCTCCCAGCATCGCGCAGCCCAGGAAAGGCAGCGCTGAGGCACGGCTCGGGCATTTTTTTGGGAGAGAGCTGCCCCTGCAAGCACATGCTGGAGCACACAGCTGCATCTGCCTCTGAAACCCACCCCGTGAGGTGCATCTTCAACATGCTGCAGAGGAGCTGGGTGCCTTGGGAGTGAAGAAGGGCAGCCTTCAGCCTCAGCCTGTCCCAGCCCCAGTGCTGCCAGGGGAGCCCCTTGACTGATCCTCGCAGAGCTCAAGGTAAGGCTGCTCCATCTGTGGCCAGGCCACACCGCAAATAATAATTCCAACAGATGCTGATATTAATGCTGTTACCGGGGCGCAGTGGGCAGGCTTGCACCCGCAGTAATGACTGTTTGAAAGCAGATCTGAACTGCATTTATTATAATGCATGTTAGTGATATGCATGGGCAAAACTGTCATTTGGGTTTTTTGTTGTTGTTGTTTTTAATACAACAAGCAGCGGGCCAGGCAGCTGGGCAGCAGACCCGCAGCTCGTGAATCCCCAGGATGAAGCCAAGAGCAGCTGCCTGCCTTGGGGCCTGATCCTGCCCCCACTGAAACCAGTGGGAGCTTTGCGTCCGGCTCCACGTGGTAGCAGGTTCAGCTGTGGATTAGCACCTGTGCAGTCAGACGCAGGCAACGGAACTCCCCAGCTGCACAGATGCAGGCTCAACAGGGCTGCTTTCACCCAGGTTTTTTTTTGCCTGGACAAAGGTGTGAGAGCAAGGCGTTTGTGGGATTCAGCGCCCCACCCCACCCCCACCCCACCCCGCCCCAGATCCCCGCAATCATCCCCCAGGCTCACAGCGAGTACTCAGTGCAGTGCCTGCACGCTGCATCACAGCCTGCGGAAGTTGCCCAAAAATCTCTCAGCTAAGCATGAAGATGCAAAGCTGCTTGCTGGCATGATGGAGGGATAGAAGTCTGCTGCCGGGTTGGTAACGCTATTTGCTGCAGTTGCTCCTGATTAGGCTGGGCTCCTCTTTGCAAGGTGTGTATTGCTAGCTAACCTGTAACTGGGCAAGTTGTTAAAAAAACCAGCTATTAGGATTTCATTGTAATACCCAACTCTTAAAGATGAGGTATTCAGCTGTAGATATCTAAGAAAATACTAAAACAGTTTACTTGCTTTGAAAATAATACAAACTATACAGTATTTATTCTCTACTTCGGAGCTAAAATTTAAAACAAATGTATTTTGCTTTTTTGCAAAATGTATGGGTGAAGTTTCTGTCAAATATGATGCTGTTCTACAAAACTCTGGCAAATATTAGGCTTGTTTTAGATTTTTTTTTTTGAGATAGGTTCTTTTTCACTTGTCAATATTTCCTTTATTTCCTTACCTATTTTCATGTGCAAAAGCTGGGTGTTGTGCCCATGAAGGTTTAAGCATGAACAGGTTGCTTTCTCTGCCCTGTCCCATGGGCAGGAGGAGGGTGGCCAGCAGCAGCGTCGGGGCACTGCGGGCAGGCTGAGGCTGGGCTCTCACTGCAGCGTGGGCACAGCCATTTGGGAGCGCAGCACAGCCCTTGTCTGTAGCGATGGCCTCAGAGCTTCGTTTACCCCGGGAATGAGTTGCAGCCCTGGGCAGGGACAGCCTGCAGGGTTCTGGGAGGCCTTGCTGTGCATCAGAGATGCTGGCTGTGTGTGGACATGCACTGACGTGCAAACACACCCGTGCTGCCAGCGCAGTTCCCCCGTCAGTACCAGCTGCCTGTCAGAAAACCCTCTGCATTGCTTCGGGGAGGGCTGTGGATTTGCCTTCTTTTAAGGGGGTCTCCTCTGGTGTCAGGGGTGACTGCACGTGCCTCGGGATGCGCCAGTGTTTTCTGTGTTGATGGTAAGACTGGGTAAGCTCTTGAGCTGCTCAAGGTAGTGTGTGAAGGCTGTGGCACACCGGGGACCAGCCTGTGCCAACCACATATTGCATGCAGTGTAAGGTCTATCTTCCAGTCACACTGTTTATGCTGCATTTTGTCTTGATAGACCAAACTAATCCATTAGGGCAGCAGCTGTTTGTCATTGTCCCGCAAGCATGCTGCCAGCCCTTGCCGGCAGAAATGCAGCGGGGTGGCAGATAGTCCACGGGGACCTGCTGCTGTGCCCAGGTGCTGCAGGGGAAGCTGTGCTCAGGCTCCTCTTAAGTGAAGCATCTTGTGGCCCTGGGTCAGCCTGCAGCCGCAGCCTCTCAGGGCCAGCTGTGTGCCAGGTGGGTGTTTTCCAGTGGTGAGGCAGCTTCTGAGTGACCACAGTGGCCTTTGTGCCCATGGGGAAGGAGTGCGTGTCATCCAGGAGCACCTGGGTTTCCCACAGCACCTGGGTGATCTTAGTTAAATTAAACTGTCTTAATGCATGTCCTCCTAGTAACAAATTCAGCTTTCAGCTCTGCACAGAGCTGCTCCGGCTCACATCTTCCCCCAGGAGCAGGGACACCTCCCCAAAGGATGTGCAGTGCTGTCCTCACAGGGTGACCCCCCCATCATCATGCTGCAGGTGAGTCTTCTTCAGGCCACATGTCCTTACTGCAAAGGCTTTTCTGCAAGGTCTGGGGGTGGGGTGTTCCCCCAGGGAGCAGCTGGCTGCAGGGCATTCGGTGCCTGCCCGAGCACAGGAACACTGTGCCGCTCAGCAGTCTCTGGAGAGGTTGAATCCAGCATGCTATTGCTCTGCTAATACTGTGCAATAAACCTTCCTATGAGTGTAAAAACAAGTGATGTTGAAAGCCTGGCATGCTTTCCCCGTGAGGCCGTCTGGTAGGGCGCTGCTGTAGCCTGGCACGGCTTGGCTTGGGGCTGTCATACCCATACACGTCCATCCCGTGGGAACCAGGGGTGGTCCTATAAACACAGGGCTGGCAGAGCGTGCAGCGGCTCAGATACGGCCAGGGCTACAGCTTCACACACAAGCTCCCTGAACAGAGCTTCGCTGGCTTGTCTTATGCCTTGTCACATTTTACTTAGCATATTTTTAAGGGGCAATTAAATAGCACCGGGCTCATGTTTGGAGGAGGGAGCATTCCTGCCGTGCAAAGCACGGCCCTATGTTATGCAGCAGATCAAACAGGCTCAGGAGAGTCCTTCTCCTCTTCAGACAAGAAATCTTACACTTGAAACCCAACTTACCCTCTCCGTTTGCTAAAAGTTTTCTCTGTAACCAAGCCTTGAATAATTTAAGTAACATAACATCAGCAGTAGACTTCAGAAGCTGCTGGTGTGTATGTAAGGGTTGCTGCTGCCAAAGGCAATTACACTGGATTATTCCAGGAAGTTGACTGTTACATCTACTTATTTAGATTTAAGCCTCATCTTTTTTTCTTTTACTGAGTTACGCTACATCGGCACTTGGACTATTTGAAATCAGTGTGTTGTTTTAATGAATAGATTCAAATGAAAGCAACCAGGGCAATATCATTTATGCTGAAAGGACCGCTTGGGAGTTTTCTTTCTTAGGGTTTCACCGTGAGGATGAAAATATGCCACGTGCCGTAAGGTCAATATCTTGAGTGAGTAATTTCTCGGCAAGCGTAGCTGGCTGGGTTATGGGCCTGATGGGGGCACGGGAGTCCCCAGAGGACGACGATGGCATTCTGCATATGTGCAGGAGCCCCCATCTCAGGCAGGACCCCACCTCTCAGGCAGGGTGTTTGTCCTATCTGTCAGCAGGGCATGCAGCAGATGAGACCCAGAAGGCCTTGGCTGTCTCACAGTGCCCCCCAGAAAGGGTCATGGACGTGCGTCACAGTGGGGTTGGCACTGGCAGCAGGTCTAGAGGAACAGCTTTGCCAAGCCCACCCAGCCCCGGTCACCTTCCTGGTACCCTTTCCAACAGCCTCACACCATGGGCATTTGGGTTTGCAGGGATTTCTTCACTGGGGGGAGGGGGAAATTGGTCCAGAAGCATGTGTGAGCAAGAGGATGCCTGGCAGCCAGGGCGGCACCAGAAAAGCTGGTGGAATCTATGGAGATGGATACTAGGGTGAAAATTTGGGTGGCTGGGCTGCTGGCGAGCCTCTGGGCATGGCAGCTTTGGGTAGGCATCTCCCCCTGGGCTTGCACGTGCCACCTTCCCACTCCTGGGCTGCTGCTGTGCCCAGTCACCCCCATGATGAAGACTTTACATGTTTTTACATTCACCTTAATTTACAGTGGCAGAAATGGTTTATGGTTTCCTCAACCTGGATGGAGAACAGAGATTTCCCGGGGGCTGGTCCTTTGGCAACTGCAGCCTTTAAAGCAAGATGCAAAGGGGAAATCCTCCTCAAGCAAGGTGGCTGTGCCTCCACATGTGCCTTGCCTGTTCTTATATATGAAGTCCATTACAAATATCACAGAAAAGGTTCATAACCCCTTTAGGTCCTTCTCTTGCCTGTGGATCTGGATTTAGAGTCAGTGCATGCATTTAAGTAAATAAACAAGATGAGGTGGGTAAGGGGAAGATTTCACCAGGCCAACCACTACAGCTGTAAGAAGTAAACAAGCTTTTGAGTGCCCTGACCCTCCTTCAGGTATGTGTATATAGGGCTATCTATATATAGACATTTATATATAAATGTGTGTGCATATATTTCTGTGTGTGTATATATATATGTGCTGATAAAGAGTTTGAAATTGCAGTAATGTTGTTGTGAGATCATTTCTGTTCACACCAGACCGTGCCAGGTGTCAGTCAGGCTGGATATGGCCCCTTAAGTGCGCGTCCCTCCCTGCGCCCCTGACCTTCAGCTTCCTCTGGAGGCGAAGGTCACCCTCCTGCGTGCCACCCACTCTGCCTCCTTCCTGCTGAACCTGATCCCTGGGTGCCTAGCCCGGCTGAGCCCCCTGGCCAGAGCTGACCCTGGTGATGGCTGCAGAGTGTTTTCTTGGTAGTGTTTAGGGGGAAAACACAGGTGAGCAAGGAGCAGTAAGGGCATGTAGGTGCAGAATTTGGGCTGTGTGCTGGGCAGGGAGAGTTTGGCTGATGCTGCTTTTTGTAGAGGTGAGGTTTTCACAGTGGCTTTGGGAGATGTGCAGGGAGCCTTGAGCAGCCCCAGGAGCCAAGGAAGTGCAGAATGTGCTTGCTGCTGTACCGGGGTGATGGATGGGCTGACGCCGCAGGGTATCCTCCTGCACCACGGTGCTGTGTGGCAGTTGTCTTTGTAATTGGGAAGAAATACGACCTCCGGTGCTGGCGGGGCAGCAGGCACGTGTCAGGGCTACTGTGTGGCAGCGGGAGGCTGTGGGACAGCCATCCCCCTGCCCAGGAACCGTGGTGGATATTGCGCACAGACAAGGGCCAGAGCTTCCGCACACCTCAAGATGCTGTCAGGGGATTTGTGGGGGTGGTGGCGGCACTGGCAACCCCCCGCTGAGCTCCAAGGACTGACCTCTGGGGCCAAGCATGCCATGGCCACCCCATGCAGGAGGCCAAGAGGTTTTCTTGCTAGGGGTGCTGCCTCCAGCCCTAAATTTGCTCCCATGCCCCTTGCCCGGGGCTGAGGCTGGGCTGGCTGTGCAGCTGCCGGCTGTCATCCCCCTGCGCCCCCGGCCTGGGGGCTGCAACCCAATCCCTTCCCCTTCCCGAGGGTTCCGCCGGCCCCACCGAGCCCCGTTGCCCGGCCATGGGTGAAGCCGCTGACAAGGTATTTCTCGGCGGTAACCCGAGGCGCAGCCCCAGCGCCTCCGTCTCGGCGGGGCGGACAAGTTAATTCCCCAGATTTATGCGCCCCCCGAGCCCCAGCATCTGCTGCGGAGGGCGGCGCAGGCGGTGCGGTGCGGGGGGTGCTCGGCGCTGCCGGGGCCGGGCACAGGTGCGGGGCCGCCGCCCGCTTATAAATATCCCGGTGGCGGCGGGGAGGGGCGTCCCGGTCCCCCCCGCCGGGGCTCCGCGGCGGAGCGGGATGCGGCGCGGCGCCCTCCCTCCCGGCAGCATGAGTCCGTTCTTTCTCCTCCTCCT